>NC_060027.1:2101670-2401909 GCF_021134715.1 Daphnia pulex
ACAGCGATCGTGCTGCAGCCGAACGTTGGCTAGGACAACGAGATCTCCTTGCCCAATCTCTGGTTTCGGGACAGACTGCAAGCCATTCATCGCTGTCCGTCCAGCAACTCGACGAAGCTTTGGTCTTTGATGGATACGATCAAAAGAACCTACTCTCGCCCCTCTTCTGATCTACCGTTCTAGTTCTTCGCTTCTCATTAAAACGAAACTCAGGATAGATTATGGATTAAACAGAAACTGCCATCCCCGACCCCCCAAAAACTTAAAGGCCCATCATATAAGAACGTTTACAGAATTGAACGACCGAACTTGTACTAGGGAGAAAGTTGATATTGATCTAGAATTGGAACGGGAGTTCGATTTCAACGATCCTGATTAGCCAGGCCCAGTAAATACGGACCGAGACATTTTTTCATTTGTCATAAGAAATATCGCAAAAAATGAAAATGCGCATGTAAAGAATATAGCAATCTTTAAGGATTCTTTCCTTTTCTCTTAGAGCCAGACCTGAAAGTTGCACTACCAGTTTATGAAATAAGTCAAAAGATTCGTGCGACCAGTTTGACAGAAGATTTTTGGCCAAATTGTCAACTCCAAACAAAAGTGGCTCTACATTCTAACCAGTTCCCCCACGTGTTTCGCGGTTTAGGGTCTTATTTTCAAAATTCCAGTGTTTGAAAATGGACTCAAGTGAAGTGAAATTATCTAGCGATGGCCTTAACCCACTACAAACTATTGCCCGAAGAAATTGTGGCTTATTCCACGGTATAACACAATTATAGCAACTGAACGGCCGAACGTGTTAAGGGAAGAAAGATGTTTTCCAAAAGGAGTTGTACAGATGCACCATCAAACTCCTTCCAGAATCCAGTATTCTCGACACAAAAATCGGTAAGTTTTTGTTTCAATCATTCCTTCCCTGTTACATGTCTCGTTTAATTGTTGTTGCATTGCGCTTCTCTGGATGGATGGAAATGAATTGGATTTTCATCATTCATATCATTGCTGCCAGTAAAAAGAATAATGATTGCGCCGAATTTTAATTGAATTGTTACCTGGCTGATTATAATGTTCCACAGGTACATTAAGATTCATTAAATGACAAACAACGAATTGCTGGTGACTGGGACCCTGCATGTAGTTACGTGGGTAAACAGCTACCGAATCCTTCGTGTAAAACCAAATAGAAAGGGAAACTTTTTCGCAACTAAATCATATACGGTCATCTAACTCTATCTTAGTAGGTCATGACATACGCGTATTCCAAATAGCGCAGCAATCTCGAGTATTCACCCTTTCTGATTGGATTCGTGATGTTGAGGTTGCTTTGCGAGACAATTCATTATCAAACGGTCAGCACCCACTGACACTACTACAAAATAATCAGTTCCCCATTCTTTATTACTCCAGTGTTTGTTTAACTTGGAAGTTCTTTAAGTTAAGACAGCGTCAATATGAGCTTGAAAGTAAATCACTGTTGTTGTGGTTGCTCCCTACAAACTGGCACCAAAATTATTGGATGGCTCTACTTGGTAACAATTATTATTCTATCACTTAGAGAGATTCGTGCCTCTGTAACATTCTTGCTGACTTCTAATATTCACTATAGGTGTGTGAAATTATAGCTATTGTTATGTTGGTGCTGGTCGAAGTCTTACCTGAAGAGCAGACGAGTCAGACGACAATCTCGGAAACTGGGTTTGATATATTTGCCTATTATAACTTTAATTAATAATAATACAGAATCTGATGTGATTATTGAAATCGGAATTGCAGAAATCCAGAAACATTGGCGATCATGGAGATAGCTAGCATAGTTATTGCCGCCATCAAGATCCTAGTCACCGTGCCACTTCTTATTGCGGCTTATAAGAATAGTCGACCGATGCTACTTTTACCTTGGCTCATTTTCGCCATCCTAACTGCGTTAATGGCAATCGGCACCGGAATAGCATCCGTAATCAACTCAAGTGGCAAAGAAACTTTTTTCAATGAAATCATCGCCAACACTGTTGTTAATTTTCTTGGATCTGGTGAGTGTGTTGAATAATCCAGTGGAAGGGAATTAAGTTACATTTATTCTTCTTCTCTTTTAATTTATTGCAGCTCTTACAATCTACTATTGGATAGTCGTCTACAGCTTCTATCGACGACTGAGAGAAACACAACCATAACAGCTATAAAAATGCATCTTCATTTCGATTCAATATTTCTAAAAACTCTTAAGCATTTGCATTAAGTCTATGGCCAATGGAGAATCTAATACATTAAGTATAACCGAAGCGTCAAGGAAAATGAATTTCCCTCTTTGATTTGGCGGTTTCAGGATGTGACCGTGATGGAATCACCAAGTTCATCGATCCCTTCCTTGTCCGGACTTGTATTCAAAAAGAAACAAAAGAGTAAAGGAGTGGGCGGATTTGGTAAAATCATTTCATTTTTACTTCCCACTCAAAAAGAAAATTGGCCTTGGCTATTCCAGATAAAGGGTAGTGGCTTGCATTTGTTTTGTTACGTTAGAAAAGGCAGCCCACACCTGAACTTTATTATTATACACAATATGTGAGAAACTGAGAACAAAGACGTCGTATAGTAATGCTTCAAAGTTCAAACTGTATTTGAGAAATAATTGATTTCCAAGTGCAAGTGGTACAACAGACGACAACAGATTGCGTGTTTGTTTTCACTGTATTTCGGACTTGTACTTTCGCTGTCGAGTGGAGCATTTTTCCATCCTTGTGTGAACGTGTGTTGTGTACATTAAATTGTTGTGAACTGAATAATGCCGGTTTATTACACCTCTGTCAAAGCTAACAATAATGCATTCCAATCAGACGGAAATGGAATAGTCGGCTGTCAGTTGAATCAGTTCTGTTGCGGATACTCACTCCGAACCGGAACCAAAGTCGTTGGTTCCCTGTCTATGGTAATAATGTCAAACTTTATTCTTGTTCTTCTGAAAGTTGCAAACTGATTTAAATAATTCACAGCTAGGTGGAGTGGCAGTGCTCATTTATTCTCTAACTGTCATCTCCAGTTTGAATAATGCGCGACATGGGAATTATTTCTTGTTGGGTAATTCGTTAGGTAAATTCTTTTTTTGGCAAGGTTCTCAGAGTTGTAATTTGATTGAAATTATCTGTACTAATTAAACAGGAAATGCAAATGATTCCAAAATACCTATGACAAGTTTCGTCACGTCGGCCGTCGCCATTGTTTGCTCGATTCCCGTTCTCGTTATGGCCTATAAGAATCTCAGTCCGAGGCTTCTCGTCCCTTGGCTAGTGGTGAACATTGTGCCGTCGCTCGCCGTCATTGGATTCTTCATTTACTTGGCCGTTTTTGAGCTAATAACTGAAGGCTTGGATGACATCATAGGAATAATAGTCATCTTCGCCGGTGTCCTTTCAGGAGGTATAATCGCATGATTGATTTTGTCTTGAAGTAGATTTCAGTAAAATGTAATGTTTATCTACTGTTTTTTGCAGCGATTTGGTTCTACTTTTGGCTGGTCATCTACAGCTTCTATCAGAATCAAAAGATAAACGATAGGGAGCCGCTTCTGGACGACCAGAGCTAACACGAAGAATATTAATTTAAATTTACTAAATGAGCTAATCTTTGAAGAATACAAATTTGAACTTGTCCATGCTTGTCAGCTGCGAAAACTAATTGCAAAGTAAAATTAAGAAGGAAATTAAGTCGAAATAGCGTTGGGCCAAAATTTAAATGACGATATTGGGTACAGTATGTGAATAGGAAACATTTTGCATTAGATTGGATTTTAAATCATTTAAGTTCATTTTAGAATAATTAAATTAAAATACGGGTTAGGATGGGAGGCGAATAATCTTCTGGATATTGAATTTGATCGCGAATTATCGTCACAACGACACGTAAAAACTCTGTTAATCTAAATAAATTGAATCGTCTTAAATAAATTTGAACTTAAAAAGCGAACACAATTGGAGTTGAGGGGGATTGAACCCCTGACTTCTCACATGCGAAGCGAGCACTCTACCACTGAGTTACAACCCCGGTGGAATATGGCTCGCTGTTTTCTCATTGTACCTAAAGAGCTCTGAAAAATCCGATCTTTAGAATAGGCATTTAAAAAAAATCCAATTCCAAAATTGGAAAATTCGTGTCGAACAATTCCAGTTAGAAAGTCGGCCGACACGTTAAAGCCGCCAGTAGGAAAGGCACAAGAAGTCCCGACAGCTGCGCATTCGAAAGGCGTTATGTAGAGTGTGCATATGGACGTCAACAACCAGGTAGCGCAATTAAAATGAAATCAATCTGTAATTTTCAAAAAACTTTTCCCGGCCACACCTGCCTCCTCCCACTGATTTCAAATCATTTGATTATTACCGCTGGATTATTATAGGGCCATATGAGTCATAGAATAAAGAGTCTGTATTAATTTAAAAAAAGAGATAGCTACAAAGAATGTTGAATTGAACAACTTACTTAAAAAACGGGAAAGCAGACCTGTTGTACTCCAATCTCCCAATTTTTTTTCCGGCCGGATAAAGTATTGAGTAATGCTGATCCGGTTACATAGCGGCTGAGATCCGGAAGAAGGACAAATGCGAAGATAACCGTTTATCTAGGTCTTTATTAGGAACAAGTATTTTGCTGATAAAGTTCAATGCTAAACTGGTAAACGTTAATAAACAAGCTTCAGCCGGGGGAGCCGAAAAGAACTGGAATTTTACGTACCGCTGTTCACTTTAAAAATGATATTGGAATTATTTAGGTCAGCAGTTTGAATCGCCTATACAGACAGGAATAACAAACATATATCTTTTCTCACTTTGAAACTGAATCTTAATAAATGTCTACCAAAATTTAAATAGAACACTAGATAGAATGAAATGCGTTGTTACCACACAGAAGACGCAATAAGACTGCTGTACAGAAAGTAGAAAGTACATCTTTGCGAATATTCATACAAGATGAATTATGAATAAATCAGTACTCTAAAAAGATTGTTTTTTCTTGGATTGCCAGCAGGAGGTCTGTTGACATACTCCAACCTGTTTGTCGACTTAACTAGATCCGTTAAAAATGAAAGTTAACCCAGACAACAAGGTCAAACCTGTTCGCATTATTTCATATCCAGATCATATGTATAAAAAAAAAAAACAAAAAAACTAGGCTGTATACACGGTTCTTTTTCCCAGTCTCCGGTTGCTGGCGAACATCAGTGATTGTGTGATCCAGCCAGTGATCGAGTCCAGTCTTCTACATTCATTTCTGGCTATTTCCTTTTTCACAATTCTTCCGTCTACTAACAGTTCATCATGTGCTGCAAATTGAACCGATTCTGTTGCTGCGCCTTTACGCTCCAAACGGGCACCAAAGTCATTGCCAACGTTTACCTGGTAAAGTATTCTGAATTTTGAATCGATTGAATTATTTAACATCGCGCTAACATTCTCCTCAATACTTACCGCAACAGCTGGCTGAAGTCATAGCGCTCACGTATCTGAGCATTTCAGAGTTCTGCGGACTGTTTTCTTCAACAGGTAAATTCGATAATGATGTCCATTGATTTTTAATAATAATAATTTCATTCATTCATTCGTTAGACCTAGTCACGGTGATGGCCCTGGCCATTTTCAGTACGATCCTGGTTTTAATTGCCGCCTCTAAGGATAGCAACGCTTCACTCCTCATGCCCTGGCTCTTTCTGTGCGCCATTTTGATACTCGGATGGTTCGGCTATATTGGATGGATCATCATCAACACAGGTGGAGATGCCGTCATCATCTTTTGTTTTATGCTGATTGGATTAGCCGGCATTGAAGTTGCTAGCGCTGCACTGGCCGGTACTATTGGAACAAGTAAGTAGATAATCGAGTTTTCTATGGAAATGATTTGAAATAATTATGAAAAATAATTCTTTATTACAGTGCTTGTCATCTACAATTGGATGGTGGTCTACAGCTACTACCACCAACTGATGGAAAAGAAAGACCAGCCTTTCGAAGAAGACGCCGATTCTATTAGCTATATCAAATACCCTTAGGATGTAATAGGGACTGAATAAGTGAGCGGACCACTTGAAACGAATAAGATAAAAGGAACCTGATAACTTAACTACAGAATTATTTATTTATAATTGCCTATGAAGATATTATTACTATTTATTTCGTGTACTGTCCGTGTAGTCAAGAGCAGCTCGATGGCGCTTTATATGAGGACCGGGTAATATATTTATTATTTCCAGATAGAACGCGATCAAGGAGGACACATATTTCATCACTATTTTTGGCTCGTCCGTAATGTTGTCTTAAATTATTATAGACTTTCCAAGCTTTGTAGCTTTATTGTATTTTGATTAAATAAAAGAAAACAATTTCAAAACAAAGTACTTAATCAGAATTTGTCTTTGTTCGTTAGCCGCGATCCTTTTGGAACCATTTCCACAGGTTGCCAAATCAGGTAGGATTGCGCTGGAAAATGTCATTCACATCGCGACTTTAAAATTACACTAATTGTATCAGACGATATTTTCGCGGACGACGTGGCAGACGTGCTACTTGGTCGTTCCGTTTTGTTTGTTTTATTCCGTGTCACTGCCAGAGAGTATTTAAAGTCTTCAATAGTAGTCTGATTGTAGAATTTAACTAGTTTCTCCTTCTCTAGAATGAAAATTCATGTCAATTTGCAGGGAAGTTGTTATGGATTCTCACTTCGAACTGTTACTTTGGTGATTGGGATCTTATCATTGGTATGAAAATAACATCAGTTTGACTGATTCAAGTTCTTGTATTGGAATATTTAAACTTTTTTTCAGGCGGGAAATGTTCGTGTCTTTAGTTACGAATTACAGATCGGAGCCGATATGGGTGGAAATATTATTGTATTCAATTGTACATTGAACCGAAACTGAATATTTTTTTTTCGCCAATTATGCATAGGAACTTTGTCTAATTTTTTGGTTATAATCCCAATGATTATTTCCTCGGCTCTCGTTGTAGTCGTGGCAATGGAAAATCGCTTTCCGAAGCTCCTTATTCCTTGGATCGTCTTTAGCGTCTTGGAATTGTTCATTGTACTTTTTGGGTGTTATTTATTTATGGTTGCTGCCGGTCAAGCATTTCAGCCTAAATCAATTGAGAAATTCTTTTTCATTACGATTGGCGTCCTTTTACTCACAGGTAATGTAATGCGCAATCAAAGGAATTAACACAAGTTCTAAACTTATAAATTTTTGGTCTTATCTATTTACAGTCGTCATTTTATTCCGCACCTGGTTTGTAGTTTTCAGTTACTACCATGAACTGATGTTTGGACCGAAAAAATATCCACAGCCCGACGACCTGCCGTTGTATTACCACTATGGATTATTCAATTTATCAACTGTTGCAGTCACTCGATAGATATCATATTACCGAATACATTAGATAGATACGAAGCTCTGCCATCCCATTAGTTGAATCCTTAAATATTTAGATACTCGGCGGCTAAAATTGGCGAAGGTAATTTGGAAGCTGTAATGGTATGTTGGATAATTTTGATTTGTTCATCAATGTTTTTGAATGAGACTTCTGTCAAGTAACCTGTTTGCTCCGCCAGTATCACTGCAGAACTCATCCAGCCGACCTATTTATGCAGAAAATATTTTTGAAGAGAGTCCTACCTTACAATGTGTCATGAATTTTACCGGTCGTACTCGTCTTTCAAACCAGTTGGGAGTTGCTGGCATATTTATGAAGGGAACGGAGACTGCTGGTTGACGTCGTTCACGACTGTTAACAAAACTGGATCTTATTTAATGAATGCGTACTTGAAAAATAATTATAAAAACCTGCCGGATGTTTGCGTTACTTATATTTTGTTTGAGTTTTGTTTTTTCTAACAGTCAATTTGAACCCGTTTAAAATTTGGTACATCAGTTAATGGAAATTCACTGTATCCGCAATTCAAAACTCTTGCAGAAAATTGCAAAAGTTTGTTCTCATCCAGGTTCGAACTGGAGACCTTCAGTGTGTTAGACTGATGTGATAACCAACTACACCATGAGAACGTGTCAAATTATCGTCATTAATATTAAGTAAATGATGGAGCTGATTTTAGTAACCGAAATCAATATAACATTTGTGTTGGCTTTCTAAAAAAACACAGGCTGTTTTAAATGCGTACTCAAAAAACGAAATCATGATGTTTTCTATTTGAAAAAAATTCTTACCGGTCACTCTACATACAAGTTTTCTTATCGCCATTTATCCACATTACTTTTTCTATTGACTCACAATTTTCATGTTCTCATGGTGTAGTTGGTTATCACATCAGTCTAACACACTGAAGGTCTCCAGTTCGAACCTGGATGAGAACAAACCTTTTTTGTTTTTATCCACAAAGAGATAGAAGGTTTGCTTTGAATAATTTCAAATACTGTCTTTTTGAATCTATAAAAATTAAATTACATTCACTACAGTAAGCCTATTTAAGCTAAATAATAAATACAGAAAATATGCAATTTCCCCAAATTTCTCGAAGGATCCTGATAATCCCTAACAGAATACCGTTTGTCCAGTAGATGGCATGTATTTTGTTTCTTTTTCGTCCGGTCGTCTGCTACTGTCTCGTGTGTCGTGTTAGTTAGACTGTTCAATCTTGGTCGTGCGGTTGTGTCAAGCATTAACGAATAACAAATCAAACAGCAACAGGAAAATTGAAGTTATTTTTCGTCATGGCTTTCATGGCAATTCGTATCCTTTCATCGAGAGGCCCTCTCTGCTGGAATAGTAGAGTGTCTCATTCAGCCTTTAGACTACAAAAGAGTTTTGCAAGTTCGCAAGGATCTCAAAGCCATGAAGAGGCTTTTTGGGATATTGAAGGATCAGTAGTTGTTGATCCTAGCTCGAAAACTATAGAGTTTAAATATGTTCCTGAAACTAAAAAGAGTGAGCCTATTGAGGAAGACTGTGATGTCATACGAGTAACCAGATTTGGACATATTAGATTAGATCAAGAAAATCCAGCAGTGGAGAAGAAAGATCCAGAAACATCAGAGGAATCAAAAGATAATTCATTTAATTTTATTGACAATCAGTTTTTCGGTGACAAGTTGTCTTCTGATACAGCTCCTCTCACCAAACAAAATAATCTTAAAGCTAAAGCTTCAGATGTCCCAGTGGATACAAACCCTGTAGACCAACAATATTTCTATCCCTCTTCAGGTGAAACGGACAAAAATAATCGAACATTGCCTGCCCCTTCTGCTTCTGAGCTTGAATTCAAAGAAAATCAAATTGATGATCAGTACTTTGGCAAGAAAAGCACTTTGAGTCATTCACAAGCACCTGCTGAACCTGTTGGGAAAGTATCTGCTTACAACTACTTGAGAACCCTGCAAGCAAAAGAAGCTGAGAACTCCAAAAATTCTACTGAGGAATCAGCAGAAAGTGGCCAAAGCATCAAACAAATATATGAAGAAATGATTCCCAATTTGTTTAAAATGCCAAATGAGGAAATCATCCACTTGTTAAAAAAATCAGTGCTCTACAATAAAGGTAATTTAGCAAAATTAAACTATAATTTCTTATGATGTTAACTTTCTCTTTGTAGATGGAATTGTCGCTATAGACAAACCACACGGTTTAGTAACTACTGATGCTGACGGAAACGCTAAGGTTGTTCTCACTAATCTTCTGCCAGGACTTAGTCAAGCCCTGCGTGTCGAAAAACTTTACACCGTTCATCGACTCGACCGCGACACAACAGGTACTGCATTTACAACTTAAAATGATCTGTCAATTTCAAACGTGTACATCTCTTTTCAGGCATACTTCTACTAGCTTCAAATCAAACAGTGGCTAATAAATTGAACAAATTGTTTCTTGATCATGAAATACAAAAAAAATACATGGTCATTACAAAAGGGATTCCTAGTCCCAGAGAAGGTATTTATTTGAAGAGGCTCTCAGTGCCAGACGTCATTCAATTAATTCGCTATTTCGTCATGTTTCTAGGAACTATTGATATTCCCATGTGCGAGAAGAGTATAGGTGATAGGCAGCGTATGGCACTTAGACCAATTCTGTCGCATAACCCAGATTCCTTGAAAAGCGCAAAGTACAACGCGAAAGGGAAATCTTTCAAAGCGATTACTCATTTCAGGGTATGTGAATAGGTTTCGCGTAATTTCAAATGCTTTTTTTTTTTCGTTATTGAAATTTTATTTCTTGGGTTCTAGGTAAAAACGACAAATGCAGGCACCGCTTTTGTAGAGTTAGAACCTGAGACTGGGGTCCGGCATCAACTACGAGTTCATTTGAGCGAAGGTCTTGATTGTCCGGTATTGGGTGATCACAAATATTCACATGCCGACAAGTACGCCCCGCAAAAGCTATCACAAGATATACTGAATCTTCTAGCGATCAAGCAGTCAAAAGCCAGAAATATTCCCATGCATCTTCATGCGGCTTTCATGGCCATTCCTGGATTTGGCCAAGAAGGACAACCCCTTTGCATAAACTCTCCGTTGCCCAGGTTTTTCCGATATACATTGAAGAAACTAAAATTGTTTAAACAGAGAACATGATGATTTAAAGTTATTGTCTTTTTTAGTTGAAATAAATGAAAAGAACAAAAACAAAACAAAAAACGGTGTCTTTGTGTTCCTTTTTTAAAATCTCGAAACTTTCCGCCATGAACTGCAACACTGGAAAGTTATGTATTTTTCTGAAAAAATATATATTTTCCCTTCTAAATATTCACAGACATTTTTTAACGAAAGATAATAAAAGATGCCATCAATGCTCGAATAAAATCAAACAAGAATGCTTAAACTTAGAAGAAAATCTTGAATTCTTTCTCTTTTCTCAAGTTTGATCTATTGGCAACGCCTTATTTTGGTGGGAAGGAATGGTTTACTGCAGAAGATTTTTTGGAATTCGTGAAAAGTGGTGAAACGAGTACATGGAAAAAGCTTATTCTTGTATTATACATTTGTTTATTTATTCTTATTTTTTCCAAGTGAAAAAGACTATAAACGTGTAATCGTAGTCTCTCCGATATTTGACTTATAATCCGTTGGGCATTCTCGTAAGTAGACTACGTTATTTTTGACTGTTTGGAATTCAACGTGCTGACACAGATCTATATTTTCACAATTTATCTCGCGCAGGATGCTGAGCTTTGACAAGTTATGTCAGGTTCCCGTGGTCGCAAAGTAACGTCCGGTAGGTCTGGAGATCCCAGATGGCCTAATCAGCAGCCTTATTACAATCAAAATGCTTCAATACCAGATTTAAGAAGTGGCTGGGATAACTGGAATATCCCTCCACCATCATCTGGATATGGGTGGCAACCCAATTCCAATTTACATCAGGTGTGGCCATCACCTCATTATCGTGGTGGTGGTTACTATACTGAAGATCATATCCCAAGAAGTGGAGATTTTGACCAGTTTCAACACAGATTTCCTAATTCATTTACTCCACCTAGCCACTTTTCAGAACGCAGCCTTGCTCACTTAAATCAGACACCGCTAAATGAATTATCTAGTAGTGGTCACAGTGGGTTCAGAGATGGATCAAGTACCCGTGATCCTTCCTCCTCAAAACAGCCTAATTCTGCAAAAGATAAGCAAAATCCACAGAGTGTCAGAAGTAAAACAGCTGATAAGACTTCTGCAGCCAGAAATAGAGTGCCAAGCAATCCATCAAACAATGAAATCTCCAGTGCTGCTACAACTCAGGATTCAGTTGGGGGAGTTGAGAAGCCAAATGTACCTGTGAAATCTACTAGCTTCATGCCTCCGAATAATGATTTAATGAATAAAGTAAAAGCTTCACTGAAGTCGATTAACGCAACGAAAGACCAGGCTCCTGTGAGAAGTACCTCTTCTCCAGCTGAACCCCCTGTACCATCGTCGCCCCAAAGAGTGCGCGAATCTCGTGTACCAACTACGGAACCT
This sequence comes from Daphnia pulex, assembly GCF_021134715.1. Classification (NCBI taxonomy): domain Eukaryota; kingdom Metazoa; phylum Arthropoda; class Branchiopoda; order Diplostraca; family Daphniidae; genus Daphnia; species Daphnia pulex. The sequence goes on from NC_060027.1 coordinate 2,113,606, forward strand.
TCTCCCAGTGCTCGACACCCGATTAGAGTCGCTGCAGGATCTCATCGACGTACTTCTCAGTCAAGTTCGACTTCAAACTCTGGAGCAAACGGCGAAACACAAAACAATCCCCTTGAAGGTCTTGGCTTCATTCAGAATTCAAGTAATAGCGAAAATTTGGATTCAGTTAGTCAGGTAAAGTTTATTCATTTTTACTTCCATTTATTACAGTCTATTGTAGTGAATATTGAAATAAAGTTTTTTTTAACACTGTATTTTATATTGAACTTTTACTTTTCTTAGGCAAATAGAATTCGAAATAGTTCTGGTGGATCCTCGACACATGAGAGTGAACCGTTGACTACCATCCCCAAGGAACGGTTGAACAAGTACATCCGATCGATGGATAATCAGCAGCGCAGACAGCTAGTGGAACAACCTCGATCAATTATTTCTCAATACATGCTTAACCATCTAGTACAAGAAAATCAGACGGCCAAAGCTCGTCAGTTATCATCTCTTCGCTTTCGAGTCAGTTCGAACGAGCTCGAATCGAGGACTGAAAATACCGTCATTTTATCAGAAGAACTTGTGGACGAATTCAAGGAACTGTTGTCGAGAAATGATGAAGAAACGGCGAAGCAACCGGACTCTGAGGAGGAAGAAATTCAAGTTCTGGAACCACCACCCAAAGTGCCTCCGTTGTGCATAGACTTAGACTTGGACGATAAACCAGCTTCGCCAACTCCTAGTTCTTCTCCAGACGCCAACAGTTCTCTTCCTGTCAAACCAACTGAAGCGGGATCTATTTCCGATCGCCATGAGAATACAGCTGATTTTGTTGAACGCGAACTTGATTCTCAGCTTTCTGCGGCTTCAAGACCAGCTGCTGCACCGACCCCTGATGCTGCCCGTTTTCCGGAAGCGTTGCTGACGAATCCTACTCCAGATGTTCCCCGCATTCCGGAAGCGTTGCTGCATCCGACTCCTGTAGCTGAAACGCCCACAACAAGTCAAGTGCCTTGTCCAGTCCCTCTCTCACATAATACGTCGATTCCTACGATGACTGTGACACTACAACCGTCACCACCAAAAGAGCCCAGCACTGCCTCAACGAGTACCGTTCCGTCTATAATCACTACTGTTTCGGCAGGAAAAAAAAGTTTCTTGGAGAAAAGCAAAAGCCATAGGAAGAAGGAAAGAAGAGAAAAACAGGCAAACGAGCAAAGTACTGAAAGTGAAAAAGGGAAAGCAAAGAAACAGAAAAAGAAAGATAGGAAAAAGAGTCCAACAAAACCGAGGAAAGAAAAGACTAGATTGGAGACCGATTCGACATCAACGCAAAATGCTTCTAATAAAAAAGCAGAAGTCGTGGATTTGGACAATTCGGACAATGCGACATCGGCAGTGGATCGAGCCGGGACATCGAACCAATTTGTTGATTCGGCCGGTGGAAAAAGTGCGCTTAATTTTCTGTTGACAGATCTGCAAATCGAAGAACAGCAAGGTAAAGATCGTATTGCACTGATCGACCGTACTATTGAAGAGTTGCAGTTGGAGCGTAAAGCTCTAACGGACAAAGTTCTTGCACTTAAGCAACAACAATTCGATCTTTTACGATCTGCCATGTCATCCAGCTCTTTTGGTAATGATACTGTACCTCGCCCCTTGGAGTCTGTTCCTGCACCAGTCGAGGTATGTATCTGTTTAGAAGTCACCTTGCTTTATTTGAAATTCAATTGTGTGTTCTTGTTTTCTTCAGACTCCTGTTACTATGGAGTCCGCTGACCAAAAGGACGAAGAGCTCCCCGAAGTCGCCTGTGAAGAAGCCTCACCCGTCCAACCGGTCCCCCCTGCAGCCTCAACGCAGTTACTGAGTCTAATGCATCAGCTGGAAGAGAATGGAGTGCAAGTAGCTCTTGGTGATATGGAGGCTGTCCCCTCAGATTCCGTTACTCCGACTACGATTGGAACTAAACGGAAGCGGATACCCAGCGATGACTCCAAACAACAGAAGAAAAAGGGTACGCCAACCAATTCTCCGTTACGCAGTGCTGCTGATATCCCACCATCTGTGGAAAAGCCTGGTCAAGTGCAAACAAACGAAGCTGTTTTCCAGCCTATGCAATTTACTCCAGCTCTTCCACAGACTTTGTCAATAAGTCAAATTAACCAGATCACTTCGACGATTTCTTCCGTAATTGCACAATCAGTGGAAACAATCAGTTGTACGAAGAAGACGCCGACGCCCGTCATCCTTCCCAATCAGTCTAAAAAGGCAACATCTCCGTCCGAATCGTCACTTGCTGCCGAGTCTCACAATCAGTCAAAAGAGATTTCAGCAGCTAAATCTCAAAGTGTTTCTTCATCGCCTAAAGTTACGGAGCCTAAAGTACCGGATCCTAAACCTGCAGAGCCTAAAGCCGTAGAGCCGAAAAAGTCAGCTACTGTTGCAGAAAAAGCAAAAGTTGTTACTCCAAAGAATGTTGCGAATGCTTCCAAAACGACAGAAAAGTCAGCGGAAGTCACTACTTCACGGCCGAGTGAAAATGTGCGCACTTATTCAAAGCGGGACGAAGCAAGCAGTAAAAACACTACCCCAAAACCTTGTCCTCCAGTCAATCCTCAAGTCTCTGGAGCAGCTGGTAGATTATCGGCTCGAACAACTGAACCTAGCCAGGGGAAAGATGCCGCTGCTACTGCAACACCCTCAGTTTCCACGCAAAAATCTACCAGTTCCTCCACTACTGCCAAACAGACAACACCAGCGACTACCACAACAGCCCCTCGAACGAATTCATCTAATCCGATTCTATTGAGGTCGCACGAATCGTCGGTGAGGTGCGTGTACATCTGTGGGCCGTGCGCATTCACGGCTTCAGAAGATGGGACGGTCCACATTTACGATTTGAATACGAATGCGCTCGCCATGCGGATATTGGGTCACACCAAGCCGGTTACTTGGTTGTACGGAGTCGCATTGAACACGTCGGGTGAGGTGATGAAGTCGATCAAGTCCACTACTGACTATCTCAACCACTTGACGCTCATCACGGGCAGTGAAGACGCACACATTCGACAGTTTGCATTAGACAGTGGCTCCTTGATCCACGAAAGATTTTGTAAACATGCTTTGACGTGTGCAGTGGGCCACAAATTTATCACAAAGCTCTATGTGGGCACTACGGAAGGAACCATCTTCACTTATAATCCCAAAATCAATAGTATCCGGATAAACAAATTTAAAGTAAGTTTGATTTGGTAAAATAAGTTACGAGTTAGAACAATTTCAAAAGCTTCTATTTTTGCAGGCGAATGGTGAAGTCATTTGTATGAAGATACTAAACGTTCGGGGAAAAAGAGCAATCATTGTGGCAGCGAGGCGAATGGACCCCGTTGTTTATGACTTGGATACGGAAGATGCTCTCTTCACATTGACCTCAAACATTCCGAGCAGTTCTTTTTACTGTATGTCAAGTACCTCGCACTATGTGTTCTGCTGCGACGCCAACAAGAACCTCTTTAAATTCGACACAAATAGTGATAATATGTATATCACGGAAACTCGTAAGAACGTGTAGAGTTAATTTTCCGATAAAGTAATTAAAATTTTCAAATGTTTTAGTTCCCTCTGCGGCTGTGAGTTCGTCCTTTGAAGGGAACCGATATCTCATCCTTGGCTGTATGGATGGAGTTATTCGAGTAATAGATACATTGCATAAGCCGTCTCGAATTATCACTTTGCCAGGGCAGGCCTTGAAGACAATCACATGTATGAAAATCGTCAATGGCAAGGTATTGTTTTGGTTTACTTATTTTTGAAAATCCTGAGGCTTGAAGTAATGAAATTTTATTTCAGATGGTTGGGGGATCACTCAACGGTGAAGTTGCTTATTGTCAGCTTCCTAATTTAGAGGCTTTGTGTAAAGTCAATGGCTAATATGAAGAGATTTTCTCTGTGTGAAACTTATCTACTTTTTAAGTAGGCTTTGAAAGAATACTACAATGATTTCGTTTCATGGTACTGATTTTGTTATAATTCCGATGACAAAAACGCAGAAATAATGATGTGAAAAATACACTGGCGTAATGCTCAGAATTCATACTCCCCGCGTTTTTATTTATTTTGTTTTTCCTTCAGCTACTGTTTAGTATTCCCGTAGACTTAGCAGACGACGTTAGTTTGCTTCGTCTGTTGTTTCGACAAGTTCGAAGTTTCGAACTGTTTGGCTTTGGCAAGCAAAGTTTTTGTAAATTTTGTTTTCTCATTGTGAATTCAACTATCTATCGGCCTAATAATGCCTGACAGTAAGATCATTGCTGTAATTTTTTATTGAAATAATGTATAGTAACTTTAAATTGAATTTCGTTTCAGGAGATGGGCAGGACGCTGGACCTGGGGAAGCGTAAGAAATGATTCATTCATTTAGACCATGTTCCAAATTAATGTAGCTTATTGTTTTTATTTTTTAATCCGTAGATCCTCCAGGTTGACAAACGATGACTTCCGAAAGTTGATGATGACACCTCGTGCTGGATTTGGATCAGGTTCAGGTTCTTCAAGTAATTTGGGGATGGGGTCTGTTCGAGGAGAGAGTAGTGTTCGTAAAACAACACATGGGAAAAGTGACCAGAAAAGAGCTAAAAAAAGGTGAGACACTCATTCAAACTATGCATTAATAGTTGTTAACGTCTTTGAATAATTTTAGTGAATACTTGAAAGAGAAAAAAGAAGAAGAAGAAATTCTAGCTGAACTTGCAAAAAAATATCGCGATCGTGCTAAAGAAAGACGAGATGGAGGCGAAGCTTCTGGCCCTGATGCGTTAGCGACACTTGGAGCTTATCGTGCTGTAGCACCAGATATAAAATCGTACTACAGTCATACTTTTCTACTGAAAAACTTCAAACAATCAACATGAATCAAATTTCTTTTACAGAACAATGGATGCTGCTGAACGAAGGAAACAAATGATCCAAGAATCAAAGTTTTTGGGTGGTGACATGGAACACACTCACTTGGTGAAAGGTCTCGATTATGCTCTTCTCCAGAAAGTACGCAGTGAAATGGAGCAGTTTGAAGAAGAGGATGACGAACAACTCGAACAGGCTGTTGAAGGCGAAAAAAAAGAGGGAGAAAAGGAAGTCGAGAAAAAGAAGGAAGGTGACGATGAGATCCAGTTTAAAACAATTATAGGAAAAAACATTTTTAGGTAAAACTTCAACTTCATATCATTGAAATGATCATGAGTTAATTTATTGTTTTATTTATTTTAAAATGCAGGGCCGTATTCAGATCAAAACCACCTGAGCGAAACGAACATTTCCTTCCTGGTCGAATGGCGTATCTTATCGAGTTAGAAGATGAGAATGCCGAGTCAGACATACCAACGACCGTGTTGAGAAGCAAAGCTGATTGCCCCGGACTGGAATCCTTAGCCACTCTGTCTACAAATGACATTGTCATTAATAAGCTGACGCAAATTTTATCGTACCTCCGGCAAGGAAAAATCGGCAAAAAGCTCAAAAAGCCCAAAGAAAACAAAGACATGCCACCCCCGCAAATCATCCCCGGCCTGAAAGTCAACAAATCCACAATAGTAGAAGACACCATCTACAGCAATATCGGGACTTATGTGGCCCCGACAAAGGAGAAAACTGCCTCTAGTAGTTCACGTGACAGGGAAAGGCGAAGTGACAAGCGTGACTACTTTGACGACAAATCCCGCAAGGATAAAGACGGAGATGCTGATCGAGACAAGTCCAAGGATGCTTTGAAAAGCGCCGCAGTTTTGGAAGCTGAACGGACTCTGGGTGCCCTGCTAAAACCAGGAGCAGCTGATGCAAGTTTTCAATAATGATACTGAGTTTCATCTTTTACCAGTTATTGATTGTCTATTGATTCACAGAAACGAGATGGTGGGTCTTCCAAGAAGGCAGATAAAATGCTTTCTAAACTATCCGCTGAACCTGAAGGATATGCCGAATGCTATCCTGGTTTCGAGGAAATGAACGACGCTCTTGAAGACTCGGACGATGAAGCCGATTACTCAAAAATGGACCTGGTAAGAAATGATTAAAACGTTGATTGAAAATTGATTTTACAGATTCTTTTTGTAAACTTATTTCTCAGGGCAACAAAAAAGGACCAGTCGGTCGATGGGACTTTGATACAGCGGAAGAGTATGGTGATTACATGAACAAAAAGGAAGCCCTTCCTAAAGCTGCCTATCAGTATGGTATCAAGATGGCCGACGGACGCAAGACGCGCAACAAGACTGTTGTCAAAACAGATAAGACGGAGAAAGCGGAACTGGACCGAGAATGGCAGAAGATCCAATCTATCCTACACAAGCGTAAAGGAGGTCCATCGGGAGAATCACAGTAAGTTTCATAATTATTTCAAAATGTTTTCCTGTATAATTCATGATTTCTTATTCGTTTAGAAAACCGGAGAAGTCTGTTCGTCGTAATTGATATTTTTCATCATTGGTTTTCCTTCATTAACCATATTCTACTGTATTGACCGCGAAAATGTTTTCTAATGTTCCCAATTAACTGCATTCATTTAGGTACCCATCGTGAATGAAAAGATTTGTTTTTCGTACCCTCACTAGCTTCATATATATTTCATCACAAGTGCAGTGAAACAATTCCAGAGCATCAGTCAATTTCATTCCATTTTTTTTTCTAAACAAAAACTATTTTTGTGGACCAAAAGATATTCAACAAGACAGAAAGTGAGAAAAGTATATAGTGGTTCGTCAAAGACTGACCCATATAAAAAGAAAAAGGATAAACACACATGAAAGCCACCACAAAGCACACCAACGAGCATCGAAAGAGGGCATGTGACAATTATGGCACAACTCTATTTGTCAATCTTGTCTATCAAGAAGAATGAAGGGGTTGGGCTCATCGCAACGGGCCAAATGGATGGAAAGAAAAAAGGCTGCTTGGGAGGAGTTTTCCATTTCATCTTGAAAGTAGCGGATAGATAGATATATATCGTGGTTGCCACACATAGACAAGTCGGGAAAAAAAAGAAGAAAAATAATGATCGAATGTGTGGAATGTATCTAAACTGCAAAAAGAGAAGGAGGGTTGGTGCCAGAGAGGGAGGCCACAGCGACAATCATTGTAGTGATGAAGCTCGCAGGTGTTCGGTGCGCTAATTGTACTATATTTAGTAGGGGACGTTGGAGAACAGGTACGACACCGACTCGCCATTGTGGGTGCGTCGTACGGCCTCGGCGAACATCATCGAAACGTCTATCACCTTCAAGATGAGACAATGGCATGTTAAAAAAGAGCTAATGCAAAGAGTAGTGCTAATTTAGATTACCTGGATTTTGGAGCACTCTTTCATGTGTCTATCTTGAGGTATAGAATTAGTGACAACTACCGCCTCGAAACAGGCGTTGTTGATGCGTGATATGGCAGGGCCAGAGAAGATACCGTGTGTTAAAATGGCATACACTTTTGTGGCACCTGCTTCGAGTAGTCTGTAGAAAACGAAATTAAGACAATAAATCAAAAACTCCCCTTTAATTGAAAAACTGTTATTTTACTTGTCTGCTGCGTGGCAGATTGTGCCGCATGTGTCAGCCATGTCGTCGACCAGAATGGCAACACGATCTTTGACGTCTCCGACAAGAACCATGGCAGCCACTTCATTAGCCTTCTTTCGCTCCTTGTGGATCAAGGCGAAATCAACGTTGAGTCGATCGGCAATCGAAGTCACCCTGTTTTTCAAACAAATTCGTTGCAAGAACATTAAAAATAGAAACGTGGTTTTAGATCCTACCTTTTAGCACCGCCCGCGTCTGGCGAAACTATAATACAGTTGCGCCACTCCGGAATGTTTTCTTTAATCCACTTCAAGACGGCAGGTTCAGCATAGAGATTGTCAACGGGGATATCAAAGAATCCTTGAATTTGAGACGCATGTAAATCCATTGTAATGATATGATCTGCTCCAGCTACACTTAACATGTTAGCCACCAGCTTGGCTGAGATGGGGGCTCGACTCTGTCCTCCAGAATAAGTCAGTCAATCAAAGATTAAAAGAGAAAAAGACATAAACACTACGAAAAGAAAACCTTTATGTACGATTCCAACTAACAACTATTTAAGTTTTGACGGAACGTGGCACTGACCTTCTTGAAATTATTATACCCATAATTTACGCAAAGCTGTGTTTTCGCGCGTTGGCGATTTGTGAAACGTCAGGTTTCAGCAAGAAAGATAAGAGAGTACCTTGCAACTAATCATTTCCCTTACTGAAGAAGCATCGACACGAGAAATCCCATCAGTTGCACAAATCGCCATCATGAGATCTTGAAGTGACCATATTCGCAGCCAGGGCTGATACTGTACGCTTTTTTTGTGGGCTTTGAAGGATCGTTTTTTGGACAGGTGATAGGGAGGAGGCGGTGCGCAGATTTCAGGCAACTACACAGGACAGCTATTTTTGTTCAAACCAAAAGGGGAGCACTTACCGTGTGTTGCACTCCCTGAAAAATTGGCAACAAACGAGCTATGAGCAAACTGTGGCGCAGGACAACTTATTCAACACAACTAACAAATAGGGGGAGGGCAGTTAAGTTTGTTAATTGTTGTACACACAGAAAGGTTATTTTTTTAATACTTTAAATTTGGTCTACCCATTTAATGTTTCAACTGAGCTGCCGGGCATTCCAAAGAAGACGCAGGAATCTAAATTTATGTTTTCAACTATCTTTATGGTTCTACATATTACCTTGTCTTTTTTATCCTGTCTGGCGTAAGGAAAACATGGGATGACAGCGGTGACTCTTGAAGCAGATGCAATTTTACAGGCATTGATCATGATGAGTAGTTCCATTAGATTGTCGTTAATCTCTCCTGATCCACTCTGGACAATGTAGACATCTTCTCCTCGAACAGACTCTCCGATCTCGACACTTTGAAAGAATGACAATGATGAAGTGACTGACAGATGTGATATTTAAATAAAAATGACAAATTACTTGGTCTCGAGGTTAGAGAACTTTTTTGCCACGACTCGGCCAAGTTCGATGCCCAAACGGTCGACCACTTTTTGAGCCAAATCGGGATGAGAGGAGCCGCTGAAGACCTTAATGTTGGGCATCTTTCTGCCTAGATATTTCCCGACAGAAAACTTGGGGGAGAACTGGGCGGTGGGCTTATTTTTCAACAGACACCGGGCTCTTCAAAAGTTAAAATATAAAATAGGAACGATGTGTAATTTCTAAATTATTAAGATGTATTGATTTAATTACCTATTTCTGTCGGCACTGTATGGACCTGGCATTGGATGGGTTGCTACCAAATGGTACCAGGTGGCGCTACTTAATGGTGGTGGCGCTAATATGAGAAAATGCCTCAACAGGCTAGTTTTTAATTGGTGTCGATTCTCAAACTATATTAACCATTAATAGACTTATTTCTGAAAAGTATTAAAACATTTTTTAATAACATAAGATTTTTCGGCCATGTATTAAAGTTGATTGACATGTCAATATCTTTAAAAATTCAAAGGACGAACCGGCTACGCTGTATCTACCTGCGGCAAGATTGATAAACGGGCCTCTTTAGACCTACCTATAATTCTTTTTTACTCAAAATACTAGTTTATGATATAACGATAAATTTTGCGATCGTTGATTAAGAAATCATATTAACTCATTTCCTTGCAGATATGCTCCAATTCCAATCAAGGGCTCATGGGAGAATCGACTCCGTTAATATGTAGTACGTGACATGCTAGAAGCACGTGGAAAACGTCTGCTGTATCTATCATCAGACATTCAGTCTAGCAGACTAGCTTTTGACAGGCTGAGGCTGTGGAGTTCGATAGTTCATTGACCACCTTATCTCCGAAATCGGACTATGGCTAGATCAAGGTCGTGTACTCAAAACTGATGATGACGCAATGCCACATGAAACTGTTCAAGTAAACTGTATTATGCAACACCCAAAACCACGTGCGAAAGATATATCAAAACCTGAATTCAGTGGAATTGATTCATGACTAAACGTATTACCCACAGGCTACAGCTTGGTAGAGAACATTGATAAACATTCTATCAACATTTTTACCGGATCGGAATGGTGTCAGACTGCAGACTTTACCCCCAACGTGATACCAAAGAAAATGAACCAGATTGCATGTAACCTAAATTTGAAAACCAATCAATGAGGATGAATAATATCACTTTTTCACACTTTACAGGACGGACTAGAAATGGTTATAGGGATTATGCATTGATAATTACTGTGCCTCAAAATTGTCTACAAGTTGTGATTGAAATTGTTGGTTATAATATGAAAAGAGAAACGTTGGATGTGGGAGCTGCAACAAGAGAGGTATGAAATATGAGGTGGCCAGTTAGATTGCTTGTGTCAACTGATACTACTATTCTTAAGCAGATCATATTGAATTGCTTGCTGAGACAAATCATTGAAATCTTTTTGTAAGTTCATCTGGATGAAATCGAATGTGAAGATCTTTACTTATTTATGGTATAAAACCAGCATTCAGGAATTGTTTTTGCATTGGAGCTGGCTAAGTCAGAAAGATGACGGAATCGCGAGGTGAGGCATTGTCATCTGGACTGGACTTTTCATCTCTTATTCCACCATTCTGGGGCATCTGACGTAGACGCATAGCTTGAAAATAACCAAGTTCCGGCCTTCGGTCACGACCCTCAACCATATCCTTCACCTGATCAGTGAAATGTAATTTAAAACGATAATTTTTTTTTGTAAAATAACTTTTTTTTTTTTAAATATTAATACTAGTCACCTGTGATGAGTGAACGACAAGACCATTCTTATCGGTTATGATGTCACGAGTGTTGAGAATGTCGTCGACAGATATTCCCCGGCTGGCGTCATCTATTAGGATCGTCCTGTAGCCATGGTCTAGAGAATCCCTAGCTGTCGCGCCTTAAAAATGTTTTCCCGAGTCAGCAATTGCAGATATCCATTTCAAAGAATTATTTGCTTACCGACGCAAACATCGTAGGCGAGTCCGCAAACGTACAGGTCTGTAATTTTCTTTTTTTGCATCAAAGAACCTAGGTCCGTTTTTGACATTTTGTTGTTATCCCAGAAAGCTGAATAGGAATCGATATCCGGATGAACTCCTTTGTGGACTAGTATCCCATTTTCCAGTATCTACAGGGTGATAAATTGGTGAGTTACTTTCATAGCAGTACCTTAGAAATAAAGTAAAACCTTCATGGCTGGATGGAGCTCAGCTCCCCACGAATTCTGCACGCAATGCTTCGGCCATAGTTTTTGCTCGTTCAAGGGAGGCCCTTCGAAGACTACCGTGTCGTACGTTACCGCTTCTTCCGCTTTTTTCTGTTCGATAAAAGGTGCATGTAATAACTTAGGTAATCATAGGGATGAACGCGTTAATATCCTCCCCCCCCCCTCTACCCCAAATTTGTGTGATGGATCGAGAAATTATAAATAGTCCACTGCAGAAAGTCTGAGCATGCATGCGATCACCTTTCGTGCAGTAAGGGTCGGTAAAAAATAAATTGCGGCGTTTACTTTCAGATCTCATTAAAAGTAATTGCGTGTGTAGTGACGTACTTGGCTGGATGAGTGTAGTTTACGTTTGCCAACGTTCTCGATGAACGAAACGTGGTTGTCGGGATGCCAGTCGAGGGAGTAAAAAACCACTTCGAACGGTACGGTTTCCAGCAATTTGTTGGTAGGTTTTAGGACGTCTTGACCATTCTACGGTTATTGAGAAAGAATTAGAAATCGAGTCAACAATTTGAGTTATTTAAAACAAAAGGGTTTTACCTGCTGAGCTGGGCATTGGGATATGGACAGAGATCCGGTAATGAAATCATTTTGAACGTCGACGATAATCAAAGCGCTCACGGGACGAACGATCTAAACAATTCCGTCAAACGTAAATTCACTTTAATAGAAATTTTCGTGATCACACCCATCTCGCACTGAGGCCAAATGCCACACTCTACAAATAATTGCTTAGCCCGATTTACGGAAATAATAATAAAAAGGGGTGTATCAATCACGATTGTTCCCCCCGAAATTGGAGGGGGGAGAGTCTAGAAAAATTCAGGTGGGAGGCATGAGTGATTGAATTGCGTGTCGGTGTGTCACAATATTGCAGAAGTGTTGTGTGCCGCAGCAGCAGAGAGGCAAAGAAAAAAAAACAAACTTTTTTTTCCCATTTCAAAGCTTGTTTTTTCCCCCTTTTTCTTTTATATATATACACCAAGAACTTGTGATTGAGTAGCTTTTGTATTTATTTATAATATAGTGTACTATATGTTCGGCCCCTCATGGCTGGCCGGCAATAGTACGCGTGTTTCCCAACATCGCATAAACATGCCGGGTCAATTGAAAAGACACGCGATGGTAGTTCTCTAGCCCCACAGTTGCGTTTCTTTCCGTCCGATATATACACATTTTCTCTCCCATTTCTGTATAGTATTTCCTTTCCTTTTTTTTCCCAGGCGCTTACTGTTCCTATTCTCGAAATATCTATAATATACACGAGGTCGTTTTTTTTTCTTTACGACCGGTGCCTCGTGCCGCTGCACAACAAAAAGCTCAGCCCGTTTCATCGATCAACTTTACTTATTCTACGCCGTCTGTTGTCTAGAACACTCCCTCTCTCTTTCAAGGCCCGTTATCTATGATCGATTAAGTGTTTGCGTTTTGGTAATAAAGTTTGACTTATCGTACGACTAGCTCTATAACTACTACCACATGTTTTCAGCAACTTTTCCCTATCCAATAATACTTTCACCATTTTTCATTTGTTATTGTTGGAAACGGACGGACACAAAGAAAACAAAAAAGGACTTACGGGCTTGATCCAATGCTTCCAGCAGAAGGCAAACTCTTGGAAATCCACATAACCGTCCTGGAACAGGTAAATTTTGAATTTAGATTTTTGAAACAGCTACTTTTTGAATTTTTATTGAATTACTTGGTTTCGATCAAAGACGTCAAACATTTCCTGGAGCCGACTTTCCTCGATGGCGTAAGCTTTGCCCTGCTCATTGCGGAAGAGAGTACGACACAGGGCGGCAAAGTCGGACAACGTCATTAACCCGTCACTGTAATAATCATCACAACAACAAATGAAATAATTTTATGTTTTTAAAGATTTTTCTTCTTGAAAGGTGTTGGTGACGTCATTGGCCGAGCGGGGGGGAATTGACCTTCGCAAATGACCGGATCCAGTGAAAACGACCACCCCGTGGAAAGGGCCAATTCACAGCTTGTAAATTGTGACGGTGCGTACGTAGATAAGTATATCTACTCTATATTTGTACCTTAGATATCAAAACGCAAGGCAGTGAGGGGGGGGGGAGGCATTGTTGTGTGAACTGTGGGATCGATAAAGTTGCGTACGTCATCGTTTCGTGACCATCAACTAAGTCACTGGTGTAGTAAATAAAAGAAAATTCAAAGAGGACGTAAGTCTAGTGGGTTGGAGGAGCGCCAAGGTCTACACACAAACGGCTCGACAACTACCGAGTTGCCGATGAGGAAGCGCCGTTGTATTATGTGTATACATATGGAAGGATCGCGTGATTAGAAATTGCTATACCAAGAACAAAAAGAATAAAACTATCCGGATATCCAGTTGTTTTTCTTTTTTGCCAAAAGTCAGACAAGACCGGCCTTATTCAAATATTACTTTATGCAAATTTTCTTCCTACTTTTTTTCTATTCGCGAAAAACTTTACTACATTGAATTTTGTTTTTATTGTCTAGCAAATACTTTCAATATGTCGAATTTTTTGTCAGACAAAACTGCCGCAATGTCCCGCATCGTGCGCTGTCTCAATGACATGAAGTTTGCAGATTTGTTTGAAGGCACGGTTTGCTAGTTGTGCGTCACTTTATTATTATGACGCCTACTATTCTGGAACCTCCGTAAACATGGGGGGGGGGGCTGCATAGAATACGTAACGAGGGGAGGTTGGATGTCTAGTGGACTTGTGACACGAAACTGCAGAGTGTGCTAATTTAAGCGCGCGCTAGGATACCGTACACACAGGTCCCTCCTCTACTATACAAACTTGCCAACGTGGTGTTTGCTCTCTTTCATGCCTGTGCTCACACAACGGCTCAAAGGTCAAAGTCTCACCATCAGCACCTATTTCAACAAACCCAATGCACTTTTTCTTCTTCTTCTCTCCTTTAGATCCTTCCCGCGACTATCAAGTGGCTAAAAATAGCAAACGTCAATGAAACTTTGCTTATCAAATGTGTCATCACAAATATTAGCAGAGTGACATTTCGTGTACGTTTGAGTGCTCACTTTGAGTGCTCGTTTCATCGGACCGACTAATGCAAGACAATTAACTAATCGAATCTTGTTTTTTTCTTTTTTAGGTTTAGGCAAAAATTGGGAGGCTTGTTGTTGGCACCGATCGGTCGATATTTGAAAGGACTGGACGCGCATGGAAAGGTGTCAAGGTAGAAGCAACTTAGACAAACTCACCTGTCTTTATCGAATGCTTTGAAGCAGGCCTCCATGTTTGCTAGAAGAGTGTCGTCGTTGGTGTCGTCGACGGCTGGATGTTGTTGATCCTGATCCAGCAATTGAGCCAACTGTCCTTCGTCTGAGGCGATCAGGTCACTGCTGCTGCTACTGCACGGTTCGGCCATTCGAGCGGAATAGAGGCAGCCAAGGCAAGGCTAAAACCTTTTTGCCACGACTTGAGTAAATAGCTTCGGGTTGCTTTGGTAACCGTGGCACACGGGACAGTGCGGTCTTGTACGTACTAGCACACAGACGGGTTGTAGATATATTATTATAGGCTGTGCGCGCCAGAACTTGTCCCATTTCTCTCCCGACTTCCTTGTTCTCCTTCCCGTGACAAGCCCGTGTACACACAAAAGTTGATCCCCTCATAAAATTATCGAGATTATACAGCCATAATTGAATCAAATGTTGCAATCGCGATAAAATAGCTCAAACTTCACGAATCAACTGGGAAATCGAGTTGGGCGGGGACGCTTAGCATATCCTCGGTAGATCTATTCATTTCTTTTGGGTTTTTAAAATGGACTTGGAAATATTAACGTAACTAACATTTCTATCCATCCATCCGGATGGTATACTTTATTGTGATTGAATTGCCCCAAGCACGATTCTCCCCTTTACATTCTATGCCCAGTTTGACAACACGAACGCTGTCACGACTCGCCAGATGGCAATCAACGGGATTCGAGAAAGAAGACTAATGCTAACGTATATACACACACACACACCCCACCTATTTGTTTTGTTAGACTTAGATTCCCACCCTTTCGACGGCCTGAATTATATATGAGCGCCTCACGGGGGTCATAGAAAAGGGTAACACAACAACAAAACAGTACTACTAACCCCGAACTTTGTCGTCACGTCCTGTACAACTGCTGACTGGCTCCCACAAAATCGATTGCATCATCATCGTAATTATCTTATGCTTTTGAAAATGTGTGACGACGATATGCAGAGACTTGATACGATGAGTTTCTTACGTGATATTTGGCTTAAAGTAATGAGTTTGCGGATAGATTTCGCGGCATAGTATAGTCTCGCTTTTTTATTTTTATTTTACCTGATGTCAGTTTTAACAGTTGCTCCTCTGTCGTTTCTCACAGCGTGGTGTTAAACAAGAAGAAAGATTTTCACGGCTGGCGGCGCGACTCTACAGCACTACACTATTACTTTTGTAACCGAGTTGTGTTTTTTTTTTAAAGAACTTGCACAGAACGGACGAATCAATACACGCCAAAGTTGAACAAAATATATGACGGAATTTTCAGTTTTCACCGGCAGCCTGAACTAATGACGACGAAAGTAGAACGCAACTTCCGGTGCATCCATTACTGTCACGATTTCACACATTTCTTTTATAATGACGAGCGCGGCAGTGTACGATTTAGCAAAATTTTTGCAAAAATAATTTTTTAATGGAATTATTGAAATTGTTTAATAGAAAAAAGGAGTATTTTATAAAAGAAATATGAAGCATAATTTTTCACATAAAATGGTTCAAACGGATTTTTTCATCTAGAAAATCGTGCCCCGCACTTGAAACGCTAAAAGTTAAAATTTTGATAGAAACTTAACCAGAAAATGGAATTAAACATGTTTTTATTCATTCAACTATAAGAGACCAGCACTTGGGAGAACTATAATGAGAGAGGGATTCTCCTCTGCCTCATTTCATCAACCCATTCAGATAACAATGTTTTGGTTGTTTTAGGTACAGTCTCCAAGTAGAAATGTTGAGGAGGTGTTCCTTCTTCTAAGCGGACAAAGTAATGAGTGTGGAAGTAATGTATTACTCCAACTCTTCCTTTGGCATGCCTGCGAACACCCTTGTAAACAAGTCCCTTGGTAGCAAAAGATTCAGCTACCCACAAATTACTTTTAAACTCAACATTGTGTTTCTCCACAGCAAGCTTCTGGGCCTCCAACAAGGCTTCTTTTACATGGACAGCTCCTAGCTTATTCACGAAGCTAAGTTGTTTGAGAGCTTCATCAATGGACATCCCTCTTATCATTGATGCAACATACCACATCTTAAATGGGCTATACTTGATGTTGGTCCTCATGTGGCAAACATACTGCAAGATTTAAATAGTTCAACTTATTGGTTTTTGCTGAAAAAAGGAAATGCTCAATAACTTACTGCTGGTCTTCTTTCCTCTCCAGGTAACTGTGGAGGAAACATTTTCTTATTATAGATTGGCCATTTTTGGGGCCCTTTTTGCTGCTGTGCCATTGAAACATTTGTTGTGTGGAGCAAAGCTTTGCCAAAAGTTTCATTGACTAAAGATAAAGAAGTGGCATGATTAATTGCTGGTTGAAAGCTTTTGCAAATGGAAAGCAAGTTTCTGTTTTGAAATTGTCTTAACAAAAACTCCATTTTCCTGCAATAAAAATATCAATAATTAGAACAGAAATGAAAATACATTAGGATTGTTATTATTTACCTAGTTTAATATGTTCTTTTGAAGTTTTTTGTTAGACTGGACTTGTGCAAATGGATGGGAGAAAAATAATAATTCTGATTGCAGACGAATCTTTAAGCAGACGCCGCCTGACGCGCTCGTGACGCTTGTTGTTATAATTTGAACCCGTCGTTTCACATCAGGTTTATTAGATATTTAACTCGTGTGGTTTGATCGAATGAAACAGTTACTGATTCCGTAAAATTTGACTTGGAAATGGATGACGGCTACGATAATCAAGAATGGGGAGAAAGTTCGGGAATGAGAGGGGATTCCGAGATGGGAGACGTAAGTTTTACATGTTTCAGTTGTTTTCTTTACATCAGTAATACTTTACTTTAAGTGGTTTGGTTAATGAATATTTGTATTTTCGTGTAGTCTGACAATGAGGACCAGTACATGGAAAATCCTGCAGAAGTTTTAGAAGAATGCCTTCAAACGTTCAAAACACAGGACTACATCATGGAACCCGGCATTTTCAATCAACTGAAAAGGTTACTATTGTCATTTCCACTATTGACGAAAGAAGCTAGATTGATGTTTTTTTCCTACAGGTACTTTACAGTTGGTGGAAGCCCAGCCCATGTCATTGAACTACTCTCCCAGAACTACTCTGCCTCAGCACAGATGGCTAATCTAATGGCAGAATGGCTCATCTTAGCTGGGGCAACTATAAATGATGTACAGTCAATGGTAGAAAATCACTTGAAAGAAATGATCATCAAAATGTTTGATCCAAAGAAAGCTGATACTATTTTCACTGAGGAGGGAGAAGTAAGATAACACATATTTCAAACTTAAGATTTTCCTTCAGTATTTTCATTCATCCAATTATTTATTCAGACACCAGCTTGGCTTACTGAAATGATTGAACATCCCACCTGGAGATCACTGGTTTATAAACTGGCTGAGGAATATCCTGATTGCCTTATGTTGAATTTCACCATTAAGGTATTGATATCCATTTTATAATATGTATAATTTTCGTAATTGACGAATTACTTTTGTAAATTCGTAGTTGATTTCGGATGCAGGATTTCAAGGTGAAATTACGAGTATATCAACTGCAGCTCAGCAAATCGAAGTGTTTTCAAGAATTTTGAAGACTTCGGTTGGCCAGTACTCAGAAAGTAATGATGACGACAGGCAAAAACACATACAAGAATGCGCTGTAAGTAGACATGATTATTCGAATGTTGCAATATCGAAGTTGTTATTAATGCTCTGTCAAATTTTGACAGCGGATGATTTGTCATGGGCAACATACTTTCGTGTACAGTGAAGTACTGTTAAATGTTTTGTCTCAAGAACCTAAAGGAGGCCCTTCAATCAAAAGACTATCACAAGAAATTACCCGTCACGCGATTCAATCGTTAGTATTTAAATTCCACTAGGCCATTTTTTTTAGATGGAACAATAATGTCATCAAATGCTTTATCATCGGACAGGGGTCACAATGTCACTGCCATTATTATGGGTCTTAATGGGTCAGCGGCGCATCCGCGTGCCAGTCAAGCTTTATCCTCAATGCTCTCTCGCAACGCTTTGAATCCAGCCGATATCACGAATTTGTATAAACTGTATTCGGCAACCGATCCCCCACCGGTGGAGTTGATCCGTTTACCTCAGTTTATGGGTATGATATTATTCTTGTTTCGTGCGATTGTAAAGGCTAGAAGATTTTGATTTTTTAATTCACGAATTTTTGTAGAGCTGCTCCTCGATTCACTGTTTAAGCCTGGAGTGAAGCTCAATCCTGAGCACAAATCAAAATACAACTATCTCCTTGCTTACGCTGCCAGCGTGGCTGAAGTGTACAAAAAGAATCAAAGGAAAAACACGAACCGAGATGAATTAAAGGCCACCATGCAGGTATACTGTTGTTAAAAATGCCAATCGGAAAAGCTAAATAATGTTTATTTATTAGGCACTCGAGAAGGCTCATCAAGTTTGCACGACAGCAAAAGGATCAACTGAATTAATAGCTGAGCTTGGAACTCTGTATCAGTACATCCGTTTCCCTGTGGTCTCTATGGGCGTATTTCGCTGGGTAGAAGCGACTGTGTTAGAGCCCTCCTACTTTAAGTTGAGCACCGAACACACCCCTGTTCATTTGGCGCTTCTCGATGAAGTGGCCGCCGTGAATCCTTTGCTCCACTCAAATATCCTCGACTTGCTGGTACGACTTTTCGAGTCGAGACAGGATGAGTTGGAGATTCTCGTTCAACTGGAAATGCGTAAAATGTTACTTGATCGTATGGTCAATTTGTTAACGCGTGGTTACGTCGTCCCTATTGTCAAGTACATCAAACAGTGCTGGCAAAGAGGTGACACGGATATTTCACTGATTCGGTACTTCGTCACAGAGGTAAATGCCAAACACCGTACCTTTGAAGTTCCTGTAATAATTTGAATATGATTCCCAAGGTACTTGAATCGATTGCCCCACCCTACACATCCGAGTTCGTCCAACTATTCCTTCCGATGGTTGAAAATGAAGAAATTACTGGTACAATGCGTGGCGATGGTGACGGTGACCTCGTCTCTGATTTCATAGGTATTTATAACATTTTCGACGGGATTTGAATCCTTACAAGTATTCTTAATGAGGCATTCCATTTTTCTAGTGTACTGTAAGGCCAACTACGTCGTGGTTTCCTAATAAAGCGTTACCAATTGTTGGATGTTGCGACTCATAAAAACAAACAGTTTCGCTCGACGCGGATATCACTTCCAATTTGTTTTATTTTCATCCTTTCTGTGCTCATAAAAATAAATCGACTGAAATTGCTGATAATCAAGTGGTACTGCCCGTAGTGTTGGCCTGTGCTGAGCGTGCAAAGTGAACAACCAGAGGTTTGCCTTGAAGCATCACCCAGTTGGTATCGTTGAGGGCTTCCTTTGCTCGATCTACATTTGGAAGGGTGATGAATGCCTGACCCTTCATCCTACCTTCGGTCATTAGGCGAATGTCGAACCTAGATTTAAAAGATTAACTACTTAGCTACTCGTGTCAAACATCTGTTTTATGTTTTGTTTTTATTCTTACATGTTTCGTTCTTCTTCTGACGTCCACAAGACATAACGGCCATAGATGTGCTTCAGGTCGGATTCTTTTACGGTTTTAGCCAAGTTCTTCACGTAAAGTCGTGAACTAGGAGCACCAGCCGAATAATTCTTGAAGACAGGAAGAAGTTTGATCTCTGTAAGGTGCAAAGCTTTTTTTAAAATGTTCATTGTTTATTAACATGATAAATTTCTAACCCTCATCTTGAAGTTTGTTTATCTGAAGTTTTCTTCTGGAGATAAATTCGTAATCTTCTTCCTGATTTTCTAGAGCTTCACTTTGCTGTTCATTTTGGCTCGGAGGAAGCGGAGCAAATGTTCCGAAACTTTCTGTTGTTCCTTGTTGCGCTTCGGTTGACTGATCACTTTTGGCATGAAGAACTTCTGAAGATATCTTAAACTCAAGTTTCTTTGCTGAACTTATTTCTTTCTGTTCAAATATTTCTGAAATAGTTTGAACAGTTGGCAATGCAGGTTTCACTTTAGCAGGAATCACTGCTGTTGATGGGTTGATAAGCATTTTCAGCTTGTTAGGCCTTTTCAATGGTTTAAGCTTCTTATGTCTGACAGCTACATCAGGAATGACTTCTTTTTCTCCAGGTATAGAAGAATCAGTTTCCAATTCTGATTCTTCTGTATCTTCTTTGTACAACTCTTCCATTTCAACTTCTTCAATATCAGATGGTTCAACTATAACAACAGGATCTTTTGGCACTTGCAGGAAAGGTGGAGGTAAGTTAATACTCTTCATGAGTTGTAAAACTTTGTGATAAAAATCATCATTTCGTAGAAGTTCTGCTGCAATATTGTTCACTATCTGTTCATTGGCAGGAGGATACTTAACACCATTATTCTTGCCAGCTGGTTTCGGTGCTGGTAGGTTCATCTGAGGAATGTCTGGCAAGATTGTGAAGTCTGCATATTCTGCAACAATCCTCTTACCTACCACCTTCAGCTGATGCAAGCGAGTTAGTGCAAATGATGCATCCTCATGTGAATTGAACCTTTTGCATCATCAGGTTGAATGAAGAAAACAAATTATTTCTTTCACTTGAATTAGTATTTTATATCTAACTTACTTGACAATAATAGTGCTGTTCCTTTGCCTTCCCTTTGGTGTTTCTTTCCTCACAGCTTGAGCACCAAAATATCGGAAAAGATCGTTCAAATCTCGCTCTGTTAGACATTCCGGTAGACGGCGCACGATCAGTGTATCGGGGGTATCGGGCAATGTAATGCAAGGTTCCATTTCTACTTGTCTATTTGACTACGACTTTTACACTCTCTATTAGTTGATTACTTCACTGTAACTCTTTCGAGTCTCTTTTTCTTTTCAATCAGTGCTTACAATTTGCCCTTGATAATTCCAAACGGATGTTCGTGACTCAACAAGCTGAGGTAAAAACTTGTGTGATGATTTCTTCGAATGAAGCAATAACCGAAATCAATAGAGCAACCATAGAAATGTTGAAGAGGAGATGAATTCGTAGTCCAGTTTACTCTTGTATTTCCGGGCGCAACAAGAATAATCTTAAGAAAGAATTGGTGGCGCTGATGTTGTTAATTTCTAAATTTTCCATTATTGCTGTTTAGGGCTTTTTCAGAGTCCCGTTCTTTACAAGGCGTTCGTTGAATCAAGTAGTAATCTTACCGGTTATATTGACATTCATCCATCACGCACTTACTGCCCTGTACCCTGGGTGTTTTATATCATTTTGAAACGTGGCATATCTATTGAAAACCAAAACACATCATTTGATCATTAAATTCGTTTTGGTAGGTTATTCCATTTACATGGAGGGCGTTTCTACTTTCAAAAATAATAATCGATGATATTGTAATGAATCTACGACTACGATGTTATTGATGCAGTTTATTCGTACGAAAATGTCTACGTGCTAGATCATATGTAGACCATTTTGCGATAAAGAGTTTTCGGAGAAATTGTTTTTGATACTAGAGGTCCTTTCTTTCTTTCTTCTAGGAATTCTGGCTAGTAATCTACACATGTGTTGATTTCTAAAACTTAATGTTGGTGAATTTTCAATGTTTGCATCAGTTTTTTCTATTGAATTCATCAAGAATCTTTTTGTAGATAGTTGTGTAATCCCATATTAATATCTTATCATGTTTTTCAATAGGTTGATTCTGCAGAATGAAGAGTACAAGAGTATTAATTCGAGCAAAGGGACGTGGCCTATGCATTGAAAGAGGGTTGTATGATTGTCTTCAAAAGGAATTGTTTGCTGATGTCACACTTCACTGTGATGGAGGAAAGATCCGGGCAAATAAAGGTGTCTTGGCTGCTGCCAGCCCAGTTCTTTGCCATCTTCTTAAGGATTGGCCTTTAACTGATGATCCTTGTGTTATCATGGCTGGCTACACGTAATATTTCAATGATCAAATTTATGTTTTTTTTTTTAAATGTTTTTTCATTCTCTTTCATGAAATATGCAGGTTAGATGAGGTACAAGGACTTATTCGCTACATCTACACAGGGCAACTTTCTGCACCCAGGATTCAAGGATCATCCTGGGAAAAGATAATTGGAGATTTCAAAGTGGGATCTCCTATAGAGCATGATGATGATTTAGCAAGCATACATGAATTGACTGATTATGGTGATGCCTCACCAGTGGTAAAGAGTTCTTTCTTTCTTTTACTTAAAGTATAAATTAATATGATGATTACTTTTTTTTTTAGTATGAGCCTGAAGCTAATGGGATATGCCATCTGCAACACCCACAACACCATCCAAATCAACATCCACAACAACAAACATTTCACAGCTCGCCAGTGAAAAGTCCAGCTAAGGGTGTAGGTCCAAAAATTGTAGCCGTTACCTCCCCGCGTCCTTTGATCGTACAAGTGCAAAGCCTTACACAACCACCCATGAATCAAGGTCTGGATTCAACCAACGATGTCAACGACATTCCGAACGGTAATATTGCGTTACAAGAAAGAAAATTTCTAAGAAGTGGAAAAAAAAACCAAACAAATAATTGATTGTCGAACTTTATCTGGTTAGAGATGACTGTCGAAGAAGGAAACGGAGAACCTTCCCCTGAAGTCGCTGTACCTTCGGTAGTAGGAAGACGAAAGCTTGGACGTGGGGGGAAGGTGTTAAAACGGCTTCAAAGACGGCAACTGGAAGAACCGCGCACGTTAACAGTCGCTCCTGTTTCAGTTGCAACTCTTAAAAAACTCGCGCCTAAAAGAGCGAAGCCTTCCTCTAAATTTGCTCGGAAAAAGTACGTCTGTCCCCATTGTAATCGACGTTTTCTCACTAGAGGAAACATTAAAAACCATTTGCGGATACATAGTCGTGACAAACCCTTTCAATGCTCGATATGCCAAGTAAGCCTTCAAATCGCTGTTTTTCCTAAATCATTATTACTTGATCAATTCTAAAATCTTTTTCTTCGTCATTTAGGATTTATTTTCTTATCAAGGTGTCTATCAACGTCATTTGTTGAAGCATCGTGACAATAACGAGATTGGTGACAATGAAGTGGCTCCTATGATTGCCGATTCAATCCGCTTGGCTGACGAGATTGGTGTTCTTAATAAAACAGCAATTCATTTAGAAAATGACGAAGAGGAGCAGGAACCTAAACAGGATCCCGAAAAAGAAGAAGCAATAAGCGCCGAAAATGATGTTACGGCCGATGTCGAAGAAGAAGAAAATGCTGACTTAATGGAGGATGAAGAAGCTAAGATTGCACTTAAATTGAAAAGCAAAGCAAAGTTAGCAGGTAATATCAACTCTCACCCTTTGTAACTCAACAATAAACTATACCTACCACTTGTAGGTTCATCGAAAACCAATGTATGTTCAGATGAAAAAGTAGATAGTGATCCCAGTTTCGACGATGGTGAAGGGGGGGATGTATCAGTAAACGAAGCGGAGGTTGCGGAGTTTGAAGATGTTAAAGGGAAAACGAATCGGAAAAGAGACTCGGCTAACCCAAAAGCGAGTAAAGAAAAAGTTGCAGCTAGAGGGAAGAAAAAAAAGGAACCCAAAGCGCGAAAAGCCAACTATCATTATCAAGTTATAGAGTGCGATTTTTGCCCGATGCGTTACCACAAATGGTAACATTAACGAAATTTATATGGCACAAAAATAGTATCATGCTAACAAATGTAATATTATATTAAGGAGTGCCTTCTATATCCATCGTTGCACCCACACAGGAGAGACTCCCGTCATCCCGTGTAGTGTCTGTGAAATGGAATTTCCAAATATCAAAGGTTTGACACAAATTCAACAAGTCAAGTCGTTGTTAATTAAAATCAATATTTTTACGTCTTAAATCTTAAAGCTTTAAAGGAGCACAAGGTTATGGAACATCGCGAATCGATCTTTCCATGCGATGGATGTGATCGAACATTTCTATCGAAAAGTGCCCTGCTCTTGCATCAGCCTATCCACTCAAACGATTTCAATTATCAATGCCGCTCATGCCCAGAAAAAATGCGGACTTTTAGAGAGCGTTACGTTCACGAGCGGACACATTCGACGACCGAAGAACCCCAGACACCTCACGAGTGCTCTCACTGCCAAAAGCAGTTTAATACGGTGAGTCGATAGAATCACTTGCACTGCGTTTTAACTAATCTAATGTGAATTTCGATAAAAAATTTAACAGTTGGTGAACTTGCGCTATCACCTAAAAGTGTGTGGAAAGGAAACGGATGCCTGAATCGTAAAAAAAGGGGATAAATCTGGGTAATCTGAAAGGATCGTCGTGCACTTTCGAAGAGAAAGATCTCTTCGCGATGCATTACCATTTTTTCTAGAAATAATATGATCGTGGAGTCTATTATTATTTTAGGCTTTCACATTCTTTTAGCTACATTTAATATTTTTATTTGTGCACCCCTATTATGTTTCCTTTTGCCTTCGAACTATTTCGCATCTTTCTTGATTTTCTTAGTTATAAGAAAAAAATGTCATTAGTTTAGAATCATGTGAAAATTGACAAACGCCTTTATTTTTGGCTATCGGAGTCGCTAATAATTATCGAATGTTTAATTTTGGGACGGGGAAAGAACAATCGGGGACATTTTTACATCTTGTAATCGTACCCACAACCTGCTATATCCTCCGGTGTCTAGTACCTTCCCCTTCCATCGTTTGCCTTCATTATGATTGTTTGTTTTTATTCTTCACCTGTAAGATGTTTTTTTTTCTTCTTCTCACACAACAACGTGGAAAAATAGACTATACTTTAAATGTATATATTAGTAAACGTATTTGATTATTTGCCAGCTTCTACTCGTCGAGAAATTGGTTCAAGGAAGACGGATCATCTTCCACAACAATTTCTTCAAGGCTAGTTGTTTGTCGATTAGACTGACTCATTCCTACAAGAAACGAGGCTTAGTTAATGTACTTGAAGCCGATTGTAAATCCGAGTTACTTGGAATGATTCCAGATTGTTTATACTGCTGGATCTCTGTTTCAAAAGCCTGTTCAAATATAGCTTGTCTTTCTTTGGCTTTCAATACTTGTTTGGACTCGTACTCTCTAACTTTTTGGAGGTGTGCCGCTGCTAGGTGATCTTAAAAATTTGATTAAAAAAAATATACGTCAGTTATACAAGCATGTCAATATTTCGTAATCAAACATACTTTTTAAACTTTCCAGCTCAGCAAATTTTTGGTCTTGCAGCAATGCAAATTTGTTATCATGCTCCTTGATTTCAGATTCCAACTGAGAATCTTTGACCAGATCTTCTAACAAGGCCAAATGCTCCTCAGTTTTCTTCAAAGTTGCTTCTGTTACACCTAAACAATTTAGAAAATTATATAAACATTTTTTTTTAATTTACTTTTCTGAACTTTGTGTGTCTCACTCATTGACTCAGTTATTTTCTGAAGTTGAATCATCATTAAAGATACAGAACTCAGATTGGTTGTTAAGGTAGAAACCAAGTGATGTTGTCGGTTGATGTAACTTTCTACTGAAGCAATGGCTTTGTCAGCTTGCTGAAATTAAAACTGTACATTTACCTTTTACCTACAGGAATAGACAATTGTGAATTTTACTGGTGTTTTACCTCTGCTAGATGGTAATTTATATCAGAAGCTTCCCTCATTCTACACCACTGAAACTGGTAGTGGTTGAGAAGGTCAGCTCCAGCATCCAGCCGTACACCTTCAAAATGTTTTCCATGGCGTGATGGAATCACCAGAGGTGAAATTGGTTCAGTTAAACCCAAAGTTCTCAAACTGTTAATACAAAAAACATTAAGTTCCACAATTTTGTTCATTTACACTCCCAATTTTCTAAAGTAAATAACCTGCTTGCTAATTCTTCTTGGACCTGAAATAGTTTTTCTCGTAAATTAGCCGGTAGCATAATGACGCAATTTACAACACACCCACTGACTGCAATTTATCACTGATCCATAAAACCACACCAACAAGAAATTTGTAGACAAAATTTCATGCTACAGCTCAATCAACGAATATTTCAATAACGTAATAATAATCCTTCCCATGCAGTTGATAACGTTAACTTAAACGAACTTGTTTGCTATTCAACGTTGTTTAGTACAAAAATATGATTAACTACTTTGGGAAAATCTGATTTAACTATTTTCAAATTTCGATTTGATTTGTTATTGCGAACACTAAGAAATGAAAATGAGACTACGAGCAGACGAAATAAAAAAATTAAGAAATTACTCAGGGCAGGGCCGCCACTTTGGTGAAAACATTTTTAGATTATCAAAAATTTTTATAATGCCAAATAATATTTTAGATTTTAGATTTTACCTTTAAAATATTTAATTTTATTATTCATAATATCAATGACAAGATAATTTTAATGTTTTAAAGGATGAAAACACACCCATCTGTTGGTTGTTACGAGAGACCTCATAGACAAGTTCGGGATGCTGAGTTGCACAACCGCAAAATTAGGATCGTGCGCCAACGAGTTTTTGTAACGTTGTGGGGATAGTAGAAAGCGGGTTTTTTATTATTTAAGCATAGAATTACTTATCTAATCTTAGAAATGTTCAGGATTATCGTTGTTTAGAACATTCTGCTTTTTAAAGAGTAATTTGAAATGTATAATTCAGCTTAGTTTACCCATTAAAATTAAAGAAAGTCCAAGCCTGGGATGCTGTTTAGTCTTTTCTTGTGTTTTTTGACAGATCTGCTGACAAGTGACAAGCTCAAACACACAAGAAAAGACTAAACAGCATCCCAGGCTTGGACTTTCTTTAATTTTAATGGGTAAACTAAGCTGAATTATACATTTCAAATTACTCTATAAAAAGCAGAATGTTCTAAACAACGATAATCCTGAACATTTCTAAGATTAGATAAGTAATTCTATGCTTAAATAATAAAAAACCCGCTTTCTACTATCCCCACAACGTTACAAAAACTCGTTGGCGCACGATCCTAATTTTGCGGTTGTGCAACTCAGCATCCCGAACTTGTCTATGTTGACACTTGACAGGTGCGAAACGAAATTGACCCAATACACATAGTATTCATGTATCGTGGAAGAAAAAAAGAAGTAAACACGATACATTCCGTTAAATCTCGGGCGAGTTGGTCACTACTTCGTGTGCTCATCATTCGAGAAAGTCAACCTGTTCTACTGATCCCAATTTCACCAAGTAATATTCGTGTAGGTTTTAAGAGATTTATACTTGTATGTCAAACACCCTAACGGTAATAGTCCTTTCAAAGTCGTAATTAAATTTTATCGTTTTAGGGTATTTCCGTCTATACAAAAGTTTCTGAAGATGGCTGTAGCTTCAGATTCCTTCCGCCTTTTGGCAGGAGAACTTATCAAGAATACAGAACGTTTAAGAGATATGTTAGCTGTAGTGGGTCTGATTGTTGTGGGCAAGGTGGCTGTGGATACCTCTGTAGCATTCCTTAGTGCTGTACGAATTTTCCTACTGTCCAAACTACGTTCCCTCTCCAACTTTAAGGAAAGATATGGACCATGGGCTATTGTCACAGGAGCGACTGATGGTATTGGAAAAGAATATGCTAGAGAACTTGCAAGACTTGGAGTGAATATTATCCTGATGAGTCGAAGCATTGACAAACTCACAAAAGTAGCACAAGAAATAGGTAATTCAACTTTTTTTGTGTTATTTACGAATAATTTTATTTCATTGTTGATTTACAGAGGCTGAATTCCATGTTGAAACACAAGTTGTGCAGGTAGATTTTAGTGGCGGCCGCTCTATTTTTGATAAAATCGCAGAAGCTATTCGTGGAAAAGAAATCGGAATGCTTGGTAATGTTTATTTGTTCATGAAAAAAATATTACTTATCGCCATTTTTTGTAAAATAGTGAACAATGTTGGTGTCATGTACGAGATGCCTATGGAGCTATGCGAGCTTAGCCAAGACGTCATTTGGCAACATGTTAACATCAACATGGGATCTCTGACCATGATGTGTTGGCTAGTATTGCCTCAGATGTTACAGAGACGCCGTGGAGCGATTGTCAACCTCTCTTCCAGCTCTTCTGTCGGTCCATTGCCCTACATGAATATTTATTCGGCTTCCAAAGTAAGTTCAACTTTGTTTTATCATGAATGACTTCAACTTAAAAGTATTTAAATTTGTACAGATCTACGTGGACTATTTCTCTCGTGCGCTGTCTCATGAAGTTCGAAATTCAGGGGTCACTGTCCAAACTCTTATCCCTTTCTACATAGCAACTAATCTTACCAAGTTTAGTGATTTCATTGGCCGCCAATCAGTATTGGTGCCCAATGCTCAGACTTTCGTTCGAAGCGCCCTATCCACCTTGGGCATCTGTGACCGGACAACTGGGTACTGGTCTCACGAGTTACAGGTATGCCTCTTATTATTTCCCGCAGGACTATTCAAAAAATTATAATACCATTTTGTAAAATTGCCGACAGCTTTTCTCTTGCAATGTTGTACCAACTTGGTTCTGGATCCGCTTCGGTGGAATGATGCAACAGTTTCTTCGACGCGACGCGCTCAAAAAACGCAAATAATCAAGCATCCAGTTTATGATCTATGATTGACTCGCGAATGGTATGTGTGTGCTTGTGAGCGTATGTCTGCGTGTCGCTGCAATGATGTAGAATTCAGCTGTGAGCTAATTATTTATCGCGATTTATTTCATAGAATTGTTTAAGATATAACTGAAATTGCTTAATCAAACATTTAGTTTGGTGGACTGGTCTGTTACATTACTGTTTCTCGATCAACTGTCAACTACTTCTTTTTGTCTCTCAGAGACATTCTTCCGCAAAGTTTATACTCTTCCAGATTTTTTGCTCATTCCAAGGCTCCCTAATCTAGATTTATTTGTCGTTCTTGAATCTATTTGCACCAATAGTGTCCGATATTAAAATACAAACCCGTTAAACCATAATCTTGTGAAACGTGCCGTTCACTTTTCTAACGAAAATAAAAGAATGTGAAAGATTGTTATAAAAGTTAAATCAAATTTTGCACATAAAAAATTTATAGCAGAGCGTGGTTTCGATCCACGGACCTCTGGGTTATGGGCCCAGCACGCTTCCGCTGCGCCACTCTGCTCTGATAGAATGTTCCCATTTAAAGATAAGAATACAATAAAACGTACGAATCTCTAGTACGCGATAACAAAACCATTTTTAAATTGATATACATCTTTAACTCACGCCCTCAGCTTCATCTTCTGAAGGAATATCGCTTCAGGAGGGTT
Source organism: Daphnia pulex (assembly GCF_021134715.1). Lineage (NCBI taxonomy): Eukaryota > Metazoa > Arthropoda > Branchiopoda > Diplostraca > Daphniidae > Daphnia > Daphnia pulex. Next base: position 2,143,383 of record NC_060027.1, read on the forward strand.
ACAGGGGATTCCAGTCTTTACGTTGTAGTCTTGTGATTGGTTACGTCCGTCCATGATTGGGGCAACGAGATCTGCGAATATGTTAGTCTCCTCAATCTTATGGAAAAAAATATCACCATTCATTCATGCGGAACTTACTAAAATAACATGTCATTCACGAGTAATTTTCAAAGAGTTTATGGGCCCCAAAAAGGGGTTTTTTATTGATTTACCCATCTTCTTGCGTGAACTCTGACAAATACAAGTGTTTGCGTGGAAGATTATCCCGTTTATTTCTGTTTATATGTTACCTTACGTCCCTACCTAGCTTGATTAGAGAAACCTGTGGCTTAGTATACTGCGTGGGACGTTCGTCATTTGTTTTATGTTTAATGTTTTGATCACTATAAAAATACTCAGTCGTAAAATGTGTCGCCGTTTGTTGAGAGACGAGTTGGACGGTGTAATGGTATTTCATGTTTTCGTGGTCAGGTTTTGAGACGACCTTACTTGCGTGTGTATGAAGAACTGAAAGTAATGGTTTTTCTATTTTTTATTTTAATTGGGGTGATGTGTGATGATGATGTGATGATGATATGTGTCAGTTATTCTGGGCTAATGGCGGACTAGCGTTTCGTTGTCAAAAGTTTAGCCACAGCTATATTTCTTCGTAGATTAATCAATAAGTTTGTAGGTGAATAGATTTATTTAGTGTACAATTTGCTGAATATGTGTTCTTCTCAGTGTTCCGTGCTGGATAACCTAAATGTTTCTCATTTATTTGCAGGAGGAAACGTGAAAGGGGCATGCAGCCAACTTATTTCAACTATTTTTTTTCAAAATCATTGTATGATTGTATCGCAGTTACCCAAATGATAAGGTGTCTGGGAAAAAATGGCAAATCGATAGTCTACTCCGCGACCTGATGGACACTTAGAAGGTACTTTTGACTTTTCAGCCATTACCTAAAACAAAAGCATAGTATTATCATTTCCTATGAGTTTGGTTGAAGGTAATAACTCATAAGGAACGTTACGTAAGTGTCGTGTGGTGGTGTAAGGTTGGGTGAGAATTGAGAAAAACACGTGTTCATCGTATCAAATAGGTAGAATTGCTGCAAGGATTGATTTGAGAGGTAAGGGTTGACAGAAAGTTTTCTATTTCCTATGAATTTGGTTGAAGGTCATAAGGAACATTACATAAAAGTGTCATGCGGAGGTGTAGAAGGTTGGGTCAGAATGACACGTGTTTCATCATTATCAAGCAGGTACAATAGCCGCAAGGTTAAGCTATTTGGTTTTCATTTTGATATTGGTTTTTGTAGACCCATCCCCGCAACGTTATCCTGTAGAAGGAAAGGCCAGTTTGCATTTCAATCGAAGGTCATGGAGATCATTAAGTAGAACGTGTCATGCAGTGGTGTAGAGGTTGGGTGAGAACGGGAAGTTTTGCATCATTATCAAGAAGGTAGAATAGCCGCAAGGCTTGAGAGGTGAGGGTGATCAAAAAGTGGTATAAAAGGAGAGAAAAAAGGCGAAGGTAAATCAGTTGAGGGAGCATCTCCGACACGGCAACAACTGCAGAGCTCTGTCTGTCAGTTCGCATCTATGGGTAAATATTCTGTCTTTTACAAAGAGTGTGGTATATCAATCCTTCTTTTGTTTATGTGTGCTTGTTATAATGTAATATTTATATTTAAATTTATAATTGTCTAGTAAACTGTGGCGTCGTGCTGCTGTTGTGTGTTGAATCATTAATGGCTGGGTCGACCACTGGTGTACCGATGTCTTCTTGGTATGGCGGATACCAAACCGCAACGCCACCGCCTTACTACCCAAAAGCAACTTACGCAACGACCAGTTCCTGCACCGAGGTCTTCAAGTACTACACCACTAAAGCACCGGAGTTTTATAGCACAACTTACGCTGCCCCGAGCCACTACACTGACGCCATGAAGTTTTACTCTGCCCCGAGTTACTACACCACCAAGGCGACGTAGCATGACTACGCATGCTGCCCCATCCTACTACACCGAAGCTCCTAAGTATTACTCTGTTCTCATCTACTTATTGCACCGATTTTCCTAAATACTACTCTGTTCCCAGCTGCTACACCGAGACTCCCGCTGATTACTACACCGAAGCGGCAAAGTACTACTCTGCCCCGATCTACACAACCACAACTGAAGCGGCCAAGTATTACGCTGCCCCGACTCACTGCACAGAAGCTGCTCTTTCGTACTACGTTGAACAGAAATACTACACCGATGCTCCAGTTCACTACACCACGGCCTACGCTACACCGCAGCCTCCAAGTACTACACCGAAGACGCTGCCTACAACAACGTATGCTGCCTAGTTTACTACACCGAGGCTCCCAAGTACTACATCCCTAAGGCGTCGGAATTCTACACGTCTATGCATGCTGCCCCTGCCTACTCCACCGAGGCCCCGCATTACTACAACACTGAAGCGCTCAAGTACTACATTACAACCTGCGCTACCCCGAGCTACTACACCTACGTCCCGGAGTATTACTGTGCGTAAAAGGAGTCGTAAGAAAAAAGAAGTGCCCGAACTGCAGTGCCCTATCTGTCACCAACTGTATTCCTCATCGTGTAACCGATTCGCAATTATGGGTAAATATTCTTTTTTCTATTTGTTAATATGCCTGTTAATATTTAATATTAATGTTTCAATTTATTTACTGTTTAGGCAACTATGGCGTCGAGCTCCTATTGGGTGTTGTATCGTTGATGGCTGGGTTGACTGCTGGTGTAGCGATGTCTCCTTGGTATGGAGGAAACTGAACCGCAACGCCGCCGCCTTCCTACACAACTAACGCAACAACCAGTTAATACACCGAGGCCCACAAGTAGGCCTACTACTCCGATCCCAGCTACTATACCGAGGCTCCAGCTTATTACACCATCGAGGCCCACCTGTACTACACCACTAAGGCACCGGAGTATTACACCGTATGCTGCTCCAGCCTACTACACCGAGGCTCCCAAGCACTATACCACCAGAGAACCGGATTACTACGCGACTACGTATGCTGCCCCAGCTTACTACACCGAGGCTCCCAAGTATTTCTCTGCTCCAGCTTACTACACCGGGGTCCTGAATACTACTCTGCACCCAGCTACATACCCACAACTACACAGCGGTTGCTTCATCGTACTACGTTGATCCGAATTACTACCCCGAGGTTCCAGTTTACTACACCAAAATCTACACTGTCCCCCAGCTGCTACACCGAAGCTCCTGTTTACTGCAACACCAAGGCATTCGAGCATTATCCCACATTTACGCTTCTCCAACCTACTACACCGAAGCTCCGAAGTATTACTTGCCCCGAGTTACAACACCACTACAAAAAGATCAAAGACTTATTCTAAATCCAAAATTTTTCTTTGTAAATGGAAATTGATCCCTAATGAATACACTTTAAATGCGAGTAATTATCTTGTAAGACTTCTCAACACCTCCAAGCATTTTAACATTGCAATGTATTCTGATTTTCATTTTTTGAGCAGAACTACTGTTGCTTCAGTTGCTTTGAACAAGAACACTCTGATGCTTGGACGAATTTCATTTAGGCAAGTTACGAAAAAGTTGGTCTTTCCTTTAAACTTACTGTTGTATTTTTATTTAACTTAGGGTAACGAATGGATTATGACATATTATGTGATTGGTTCTACATAGATCTTCGGACTCTGCCAATAAATTTTCATTTAATGCAAGTCCCTTTAATACCTTGCATTAAATGTAAGTCAATACTCAATCATCTGTTATTAAAGACACAATGAAGAAACATGTTAAAAGGAATTGCTTTATTATCCCACCTCCACCCACAATTCCACCACATTTTACAGTCACACATACAAGTCATACATACATACACTTATACACACATACACTTAAGTTAACCCGTTGGCTGCCACGCCATACAACCCGTAGGTTGTTTTTCTACTACTCTACGCGCCACGTCAGAAGGATCCATGACCAAGGAGGGACTTGCCATTGCTGACAAGTCCGGGCTGACACGGTGACAGGAGAAGATGGAATGCACAACCTCTAGAATCCATCACCGTATCGAAAAGGGGGAAGTCCCTATGGTGCATTGCCTAACAGGCGCCTTGCGGCGAATCTGGGGCTGGTGCGACTGTCCGACCACGCGGCATGGAAACCACGAGACCGAACAGCGCGGCCCGTGCTAAGGAGCTAGGGGAGAACAAAGGCGTGGCAGCCAACGGGTTAACTAACACATAACGAAATAATACCAACAAGACGATGATCCACGTTGATGACGAGTCTTGGTGCCGGTCGCGATGATCCACGTTGATGACGATGCCGGTCGCGATTGTCCCTTTCCAATGCCAGAGCAGGGGCAACATCCAACGGAGACCGCTGACGATATTTAAAGATGAGAAATCCATCTTGTCGAAGTCTCATCTGCATTACCTGAAAGACAAAAGAATTCTTATTAAGTGACAGGTTTTTTAGCTCAAAGATTTAAAGATGCAATTTTTTTAACGTAAAATCAAGCTTGCAATATTTAGAACTATACACAGAACAAAGCTCACTTGCTAGTCTCATGAAAATTTTCCGGAAGTATACCGGAAGTAACCACAGCGCCTTAACCATTGAGCTGTCGTCAAATTAAACCACATATTCGTGATCTCCATGAAATTTGGGGTCGATTGGATGTGATTTAAACGAAATCCAAAATTTGGCCAAAATCGAGAATTTCCCTGAACTATAGTTCAGGAAAATTTTCAAAACCGGAAGTACGCGTATGCAAAAATAAGAACATGAACTTTACTAAAAATTTAACGAGGATCACGAATATGTGGTTTGTTTGTGCGTCGAATGAATATTTACTGAACTACTGACTGAAATAAGAAAACCGGAAGTAGAAAAAAAAAGCAAAAATCGATAATTTAAAAAGTGAGCTTTGTTGGCGGAATAGTTATCGTCAGTTACCACTAAAAAATTTCTACACAATAACTGTCGATAAATGTTTAAAGAGATGTGCAAAGTAACTAAAACTGACTGTTTTGACAGCTGAAAATTATCGAAAAGCCATCTAGCGTTAGAAAAAAAAAGTCTAAGTAACACTTCGTTTAGCCGCAAGATAGATAGGCCCTAATTTTGGAATTATTACACGGACACAAGAGTTTGACGCAAGTAGATTATTACTACTACTAATTACTAGAAGATAATCTAAGAAAATAAGTCAATCGTCGGGTACCTGGGCATGATTCCGTGGAGAGTGATAGGCGGACGGAAGCGACTGGTCTAACTCGTCAGTGAAGCAAATTGTTAAGCAGTATAATAAGCAGAGAAGCTAGATGAGTGTGGGTAGCGAAGATAAGGATGGAGCAGAGAGTTGGTAGAAGTCAATCTTCTGTAATGGACAAAGGCCAGCATCAAGGATCTCAGTGCCAGGACCACACAATTCCAATAAAGAAACTGCGTTGTAGATTGACATCGGCGGCTGACTCGCAAAATCCAATGGATCCAATGGCATACCACACAACCTATGAATTCCTAAAGCAAAAAACAGAAAAAGGTTTTAACATTGCAGTGAGGCCCATAAATACCGACGACCAAGCTGGAATTTGAATAAAGTGGGAACATAGAAGCACACCTTTACCTCAATCTGTTCTAGGCTTTGTAGAAGGCTCGTTTCTTGTAGCTATGAAGTGGGACATGCAGGTAATGGCAGCAATACAATTTCATGATGCAACAACCCCAACAAAAGTGTTCAAAGGTGTAAATATCTTTCAGGCAAGGAACCTGTTAAACAAATGGGTGTGAATTTTGAGATTATTTTATTGCATTGATCTTGATGGATGATGAGGTAGTAAATTCGGAAGGCTATGCTTACCTGTAACCGTATATGCAATGCCACAACTTTTGGGCAAAACAGCTTGCAGTTTTGTCTAAGATGTGAGAGGATGATGCAGATGAAGCTGAGTGTGTGAGTCACAGAAGAGTGGAGCAATTGGTTTTTTTTTAAATGAGGTCCAAATTTAATCTGATGACTAGACAGCAGGTACATTTTCTAGAATTCCAAGTAAAGTACACAATTAGTCAATTGGTCAAGTACACAGAGAGTGAAAGAAAATTTTATACTATGTAGTTAGAATAATCACAATATGCTTACATGTAAATAATTAGTTGATTTTGGGCAGTAAAACATGAAAATTCGAAAACACATTCACTGAATCGATTACACATTTCGCCATTTAAAAAACAATACCAACACCATCTAGCGGCACACTGGACAACCGTCTGAATTGTAAAAACAACCGCTAGATGATGCCAGTGCCGCATGCAGACAGCTGACAGCTGAAGCATGGCTGAAGTGTGGAAAATTGAAAGAATTCGAAAAGGGAAATCAATATTCAGCCTAAGTTAATTAACAATAATGTTTTTGAAACTGAAAAACTGAAAGATGAATGGACTTGGTATTATTTTAACTAAATTTTCTAATGCATATTTACCAGTTCTTCCATTTGTCATCATTTGCCAGACGTAATGACGACCATTGTTGAAGCTGGTCAGGAATTCTAAGCTGTCATCATCCTGCAGCTGTAATGTGCCTATACCAAAATTGAAATCAAATATTGTATTAACACAGCAATCTTACAAATTTTCTGTTCTTGTCTTTCAGATGCATGTTTTGTAAATGGTGAATCTCAAATGAATCCAAGAACTTTGAGTCGGCATTTCACTTTCTTTCCAATTTTAATAATGGTGAGCTGCAGTTTGAAGATGTCAACAAAATAACATTTTCGACTTCTACAATCAATTGTTTTTGTCCTGAGGTTTTTGTTTGATTTTTCTAGGTGATATTGCTGAGCTCTTCCTTTTTGTGGTTCCTTTCAATTGATTCATTTGAGGTATTGCTTGCTGTTACTGCAATCTTGTTTTAAAATTGACATCTAAATTATCTTTTCAGTTAAATCCCTAGCTTCTGTTCCAGACTTTATCCACTAGTGGAATATGTAGAGAGATGTTCAACTTATTCCAAGTATCTTGTCATTATCTTTTTTTTTTTCACTACATTCAGTTCGTCATTTTATTTAATTTCAGGTTAACCCTTGCTACAAGTTGATGGTCATTCATTGCTTCAACAAATATAAAAAAAAAGAGAAATGCCGAGGTCGCGAGTTCGAGCCTCGCCTGGAGAATTTAATTTAAATGAAGTTGGAATAGGAATATTGGATTAGGCCGAAAGTTATTCACATATATTAACCTAATATCAAGACATGAGAAAAGCTGTTTAATCCAGTCCCATTAGTTGTGAACTAATCAACAAAACCTTGCTCCTATTATAATAAGCGTCACCAATTATTGTGAACTATTTTTCCTGAAATGAATCTATACGTCAGAGGTTTCAAGTTAGATTTATGACAACCAAAATTGTGTGTAAACATTATTTATTCAAGTAGTACGTTTGATGTCGAGGATGTGCTTTGATTCCAATATTGACGCATAAACTCCACAATCATACCATTTCCCATCGATTACCCATAAAGATATGTGTACCGCTATAAAGTAGTAAAAATGAACCTTGCTTTATTTCTGTAAGACTAGCTAAGACTTAAGTTTTGCATATCCTTAGGCTATGACGCGCGTGTCAATCGTTAGTTACAGGCAGTGAATTTCTTTTGGGTTTGGAAGAGAAAATGAGTTTCTCCAAACGTAGGAAAGATACTTCAATTGAAGCGGATATCGCAAACGCAAGTGCATAAATGACGAAGAAGATACCGAATAGAATGATGAACTGTTCGTACAACCTAAAATAATAACGTTTCCGCACAGCGGAGTAATACACGTTGAGAAAGTCCCAATGGATCAGGTAGACGCAATAAGTCAACCGGCTAAGTGGTAAGAAACCTTTCCATGATAAGAGCCGGTTAAGGAAACCTGCATGGACGTCAAATAGAATCACGTTAAAAACTCTACACTAATTGACGATTGGACAAATAATATACCGCCAAAGCCCCGGGAACAAGCGATGATGATCCAAGCCATGACACAAGCCCAAGCGGTCCGATGCAGAGGACCGAACACCATCAAAAGATCATAACTAATCTCGTTGATTCCTGATGGAACGACAACATTGGGCTTCATACCGTGAATAACGGCAGCACCAACGGCTATGGACACTACCCATCCCATAGCCACAAAAAGCTAAATGAACGCAAATGAATTTTACGGTGATAATATATCGACAATGAAATAAAAAATATATTTTACTTTCGATGGTCGAATGGGAGAACATTTTGTGATGTGCAAGATCCAACCTGACAGTATTCCAACCAGGTAAGTAGGTGCTCTAATCCACGGTTTGTGACGATAGTCATTACTATATGGTCGGTTTAAGTTTCGCCAAAAAAATATTAAAAAAGTACTTGTCAGTAGATTATGATGGACTTGATTTTTTCAAAGGAATAATTACAGGTGGGTTTCTGTATTTTTCTCTGCGTAAACCCAAAAGATCGTGGTGTAACAGCCAATTGCAACGGAGCTCAACCACGCAAGTCCCAATTTCCTCCATCGCCAAAGCGGATAAATGAGAAGTGGAGATACGATTAGGAGTTGCATGAAGACCGCCAGGAACCAAGTTTGTCGCATGCACTAACATCCCAAACGTTGAAAAATAATTACAGAATCTCTTTAGTCCAAGCAATTTGCATAGTCGTACATAGTAAAAATGAATCTTCTTAACATACCAAATAATTGGGATCCCCAAGAAATAAATTGTTAACTGTCCGAATCATTACGTATGATCATAGAATTAAAAATGAGATTAGAGAAATAAGATATTTAAAAAATGAGCTTGGAACTGACTGTAGAGAAACTGTCTCCACCAGGCGAGGCGACAAGCGTTTGAATAAAAATCCACGGTGTACCAATTGGGTCCGGTGGCGACGTAGACTATTAACGTTGCGATGAAACCGAGGATGAAGGCGTACACAATAGTCAGTCTCAGATATCGATGCAAATAATAAAGGCCGACGTTGAATCTGCCCTTGTGACGGTCCAGCTCCCGGAGCAATTGGGAAGATGTGAGCAAACCGCCAATCAAGAAGAAATGGTCGATAAAAATTGACAAATTGGCGCCGGTTGGAATACCAATTTGTAAGGCTGTCTGAAAGCGATATGAATCAAATTCTTCTTTTAGCTAAGGAAAAAATATTTAATTTGTTTAATTTGTGGAAACTCACATAAACCATAGCAGTTCTGTTCATAACCCTATCTGAAACAATATAAGCAGTGTTTCCCAAGACGACCCAGCAAGTTGAGAAGAAGCGGATGCCTGGAATGCAACCAAAATGATCGTCCGAAAACGAAGCTGTCCTCTTCATCGACAGGATTTTACGGCCGTTGTGTAAGACGGAAAAGCATTGCAACGCCCTCAAGAGTTTGCCGTCCGGTTTGGCATCGAAATCGGTCCCACGGTATATTCGCCAGGCTTCGTGAACGGTTGCCATTACAACTAAAAGACCAACAAGAATGAACGCCTCTCTGTTGAAACAAAATTTGAAATTCATTAATATGCCTTGTTAATTTAATTTTTTTTTTTTTCAAATTTGATATTACATGACGATAATGGTGACACTATCGAAAGAAGGTGAAACACTATTGGCTTTGAAGCAATATCGCTCGTCGGCAATCGTCACGATAGATCGATTGGCTATCACGTAACTTCCAACGAGTTCGGCAACCGCTTGGCCGAGGTCGGCGGCACTGCAAGACGATGGCAGACAGAATGCGGTGCTGGGGTTGACGTGTGGGTAATTGCCAATTTTGGCATCTGCCAGGGCCACTTTGGGTTCGATTCGATCCGATCCTAATAATCCCAAGAGCTGAAAAACGGTGACAAAGTTGTCGATCAGAGCCCGTTCTCCGTGGGATTGGAGATGGAGTGAGGATTCATCTGGCGGAAGAATTTCTGATTGATTGACGACTTCTGACCTAAAGAAGACGGTACAGTACTGCCCATCGAATTCAGGAGCCCGAATGGCCAGACATTCATCGAACAGTCCATCTGCTTGAATATTTGGCGTGCCATGTACAAATATTCCCGGGGGCAGTTTTGCCGTTGACTCTTGCACTAATAATTATTTCAAAAACATTTACGGTTAAATAATTCGTCGATATGAATGGGCTGCAGTTAATTTATTCACGATATTGTTTTAACTTACTTTGCAAAGCCCACAGAGTCCTGTTGCTGTAAAGGCTGCGGACGTACATCTGGCTATCTTCTTTGCACTTTTGATTGATGTTTTTGGCAACAGCGGTGGGAAACGAAGAAGATTCCAGTGCTATAAAAATTTTCTTAATTAAGGATATCAAATGGAAACGTTTCCCATTTTCCTCTAGTTGTTCGTTGATGACATTCCACCAATTCTCCGAGGTCTGACGTTCGCTGTCCGGTGAAATGATGGATCCTTGATCTAAGAATTGATGAGACTGCCTTCCTGATATTAACAGGAGAAAACTAACAGTGTACAATGTACTCATCGTGATGAGTGAACTGCTCGGGAGTCGGGAATTTGAGCAAAACTCAAATGACGACTTCCAACATTCACGCAGCAACACGGTGTTTATGCATGTGTTTTCTGCATACCTTATCAATCTCAGAAGGTTGTTTGCTGTCTCTCTGGAGTTTAGAACTTTATTATCTTTCGAAATCTATATTCAGCCCATAATTGATAGTGGACTGCACAATGATTGAAATATAAAACATATTGTTTTCTATCGATAAAGGAACGATCTGAATTTTAAAGTATGCAGCAGTAACTAACCAAACGGACCTTAGAATTTAGAAATCAACCCACCAGTTGTAAGAAATGGTGTTAAAGATATATGAAGGGGCGAGAAGATTGTTTGGCTGCTTCCAAGCTGACCAGATAAGGAGCTGTTGGGGCTCGTCATTCCTTGAGAGGTGCCTTTGAAATACCTAGTTTAGGTAAGGTGGGTATAATTCAATATTGATAATACCTTTTTCAGCTTCCTCTAACCAGGAATACAGCTCGTGCCACGAGTCGTGATACTCTTTCGTCTCTTTGTAGGAAAAGTCCAGTCTCCTTGTTCGTTCGGCAGATCTTGATAGGACACGCTCCAAGCAACATGAGGAGGTTCTTGATAAGGATCACATCCTGCTTCTGGATGAAGTACTTTGAGGGGGTCCCATTTTTATTGAGGCTGACGATCGCCATCTTCTGAATCGAAAGTCCCATTGGAGGGAATTGTGATGATCAGAGAGACAAAAGTCTCCATGGCGCGGGAGATGGGTTTGAAGCCGCTTAAAGTTTTCTCGGCATTGGTCAGCCACTTGATGAACATTCGTAGGGATATCATGATATTCCATGGACCTTTCCATGAAATTGATGCAGTTATCCTCTCGTTGAATATACAATGCCGTGACGTAATCCCAGGCGGAATCCATCTCTTGAATTTGTTTCGTCGGTTCGGCTCTTGTTAAAGTCTTCAACAATAGATTCCTTTTCTTGCATCTCTTCCTGGATCTTATCAGGGTGGGCAGAGATGGGCTCAGCCGATTTCACTTTTTTGAAAGCATTAGTCAAAGCGATGAGCATGCCGTTCAGTTTGTCAGAGAATTGACTCGTCTCTGCAGACACCTGATCGCAAAGCAGCATACCTGTAATCATAAAAACATAACTGTGATTAATGATTAATAAACATCAACCAACTGACAAAATTTAACCGGGAATTGTGCAATTCGATAAAATCGTTGACTTAGCACCTTCTACCTCATTAAGACATAGCTTGGCTAGAGTCCTGCTTGTCTTGTTCAGTTTTTTCCAAAAGTTGTTTTGTACTCGGCAGCTTCTGACATGACAAGTTTGTTGACTTCCTGTTGACGATCGATCTGTTTGAGGTGAATGGCTGGATCATCCGCATTTGCCAACGCTTCCTCTCTCTTATCCAGCCAGATGGAAAGATCAGAGTATGAGTCTTCATGGAAATGCTTTGCTTAATGCAGGGCTTGTTTCAGGATGCTCAATCGGTCCGCGCTCAATTCTGAAACGTGATCCTTAATTTTCTGCACGATATAATAAAAATCGATCCATTAGAATTTATGTAAAAACAAGGAGAAGAATTTATTCTGACCTGATGATTTTCCATCTTCTCAATGGGAAAATGGCAGAATTTTCAGTCTGAGGTGACTGACGAAGCATTGTCGTACTGGCTGAGAGAATATTGCGTGTACGTCCTTTTTTGCTGTTGCCTCCGGAATTGAAAATGGCTTCAATTACACGAAAAAGCAATACCTTTTCTACTATCAAATTCGTCAACACAAGATGATTGGTCATCAGCATATATAATGTGCTAATATTATTGTTATTTTAATGTATGGCATTTCAAGGAAGAAAAAATAAACTGGGGAAAAAAATTGACAGAAAAAGTTGTACGTGGGAGGCGACATTTAATTGTAACGTTTCCACAAAAATGGAAGTTACAAATTAATGAGTGGCAATAAAGGCCGCCCATGGTAAAGTGAGGCAAAAGATACGCCCTTATTGAATGTAAAAATGAAAAGAATCAAAATGGAGAACAAAAAAACATTTTAATGAAAAAGAATTAACGGTTCTCAGAATAATGGAGGAATCTAAAAGAAGTTCAAACTATTTAGTTATTGTTCCACCATTCTAGCCTGTCTTATGGGCTTGTTATGGCTTATGGCTAGTACTAAAAAATAACAAAAGAGGAAACCACAACATACCTTCAGTTGACGTCCAAATATCCGTACATTCTGAAACAGTCTTGGTATGGATGCGTCAATCAGAATCACAGACGGAAGGAGTAAACGAGGAATAAGCGGCCTCCTGAATACATGCATACTCGCATGAATGTACACGGAGGACAAGCCAAAAAGGGAAGAAGTGGAAGAAGGACAAGAGTTTGCAGTGTCGAAAATCCACTTCACATCTAGGAACTAAGTTAAAATTTATAACAATTAAGAGTTGTACATGTTAACTGTAGTTGTAGTGTTATAGTAATCTAATGTTACCAGTAACCATGCATGTGCTAAAAATGATTTTTTTTTGGCACCAGGAATCCAAGTGAGTCAGGTGGAAGTGAAAAAACTTATCAGTCTCCAAATTTCTCAAGTCCTGGAACAAGTAGAAAAGAATTAGGCTGCCTGTCAACAGTAGACGTTCTTCTCACTGGCTAGCTATTTATAGCAAACATTACTTTGCTGTTCAATGAGGAGATACATTTAATGTTGATCAACATGTAGATTGGAATTCCTGCAATTTGAGGCAAAAGAAACATGGAGTAACTGACATTGAATACTCAATACACCTTCTGAGGTGCTTCACAGTTACAGGCAACTTCAACAGCCACACAGTAACGTTTAAGGTCCAGATGCTATCTTTTTGTTGCATCACAGTCAAGTGATTCTGTAAATAAAGAAACACTAATTATACATAGAAAACAGTCTCATATTCAGCACAAAGAGATTTAGAAATTCAAAACAAGTGAAACAATGCATGGCTTACTTCTTTAATGCTTCTTGCACAAATGTAATTCGAGAATCTTGCGGCAGTTAAGACATCCCTTGATTTGACTGCTTTTTATTCAACAACTTTTAAGAGACGGGCAGTAGCACCAGTGGATTAAACATTGACAATTGGTTGATTGAAAAATCAAAGAAAACTTTACAACTACTTTGTCGAACGCTTAGTACAATTTCCTTTTAACATGTGCTTCTTCTGTCAAAGATCACGAAAACACTAATTACAGACGAACTTCCGTGAGAAATTGAGACTGAGAGCCAATGTACAATGTTGCCAGTTTAGGGATGCACGCAACCGCGCCGCCACAACGCAAATTTTTTTTTCAAAAATGAATATCTGGAATAAATAATTATATAAAAACTTTGATTAATAATTAAAAAAAAATTGAACAAGTTTATTATTTCATAAGTCGTTTCATATATCGAGCAAAATCTGAATGCCATCTACACTTAATCATTTGTACTCGTTCACGATCGAATTTTGCTCTAGGAGCGACTTGCTTTTAACAAGCGATCTCCCACTCAACCGGACCGAAATGGTGGGGGTACTTTTCGGATCGTAATCCGGAAAAGAACTTTACAAATCCGGACTAGGTCTAATCTGTTCAGAATCGCAAGGCGATTCCAACGGAATTAAGTCCGGATTTTTATCTTTTCCCGTTCACGAGATAATCACGGTTGAAAATCGTGAAATATCACGAAAACCCAAAGTCTCCCCGTTCGACTACATCGCTTTTAGCCGTATATTCGGCTTGTAAAAAAAAACTAATTGATACAAAATGTAGCCCTTTCATCCCTCTTTCAGAATCCAAAAGGATTTTTTATAATTCTTTGAGATGTTTGAGATATCACGATTTTTGTGATACCCCCATTTCGACAAATTTGTCAGGCATTTCATTCGGCGTTGCCGATTGCCGTATATGTGCTTTTCGCCCCCTTTCCTGTCCACTCCTTCGCTTTTTCCCTGTTTCCTATGTATCAAGGCCTTGTATATCGATACAGATGGGACTTGATACATAGGAAACAATGGAAAAAGCGAAGGAGTGGGGGCGAAGTCACATATACGGCAATCGGCAACGCCGAATGAAATGCCTGAAAAATTTGTCGAAATGGGGGTATCACGAAAATCGTGATATCTCAAACATCTCAAAGAATTATAAAAAATCCTTTTGGATTCTGAAAGAGGGATGAAAGGGCTACATTTTGTATCAATTAGTTTTTTTTTACAAGCCGAATATACGGCTAAAAGCGATGTAGTCGAACGGGGAGACTTTGGGTTTTCGTGATATTTCACGATTTTCAACCGTGATTATCTCGTGAACGGGAAAAGATAAAAATTCGGACTTAATTCCGTTGGAATCGCCTTGCGATTCTGAACAGAATAGACCTAGTCCGGATTTTTAAAGTCCTTTTCCGGATTACGATCCGAAAAGTACCCCCACCATTTCGGTCCGGTTGAGTGGGAGATCGCTTGTTAAAAATCCCTGGGAGATTTTCCATTTGAAGGCTTATAGGGTGTTTATTTGCCGGGTGTTGAGTCTTTAACTATTTTTACTGTTTATATAGTGCACAGAACATTCAGAACAAGGCATGATTCTGAATGGCATTCTTTTTACTGCGGTCATATTTACAATACGTGCTCCAATTCATGTCTCCAGTGGCGCAGTTGGTTAGCGCATGGTACTTATATGTCAGTAGTCACGCATATCCAAATAATCATCATTCGATGATACCAGAATTGAAAGAAATGCCGAGGTCGCGAGTTCGAGCCTCGCCTGGAGAATTTAATTTAACTGTTGTCTGATTTGGCTGAAAGTTAACCATGTATATTAAGTTTAACCTAAAAGCAAGCTATGAGCAACGGTGCTTGTCCCAGTCCCATTAGTTGCAACAGAATTGTGTGTGAACACTACGAGAAAAACATTTTGTGCTTCAGAATTAATACCCTTTAACGTCATTGAATTTCAGGAGACCGTCGTGAGTTGAGAGTATCGTTTCATCATATGCAATTTTCCTTGCCGCAAGCCAGACTCGATCTTTCAAACTTTCGTTGCCACATGGGTAGCTAACGCCCTAATCAACATGGCTATTTCTCACGATATGACAGTTAAGTAAGAACAAGAAAAACAAAATAAAACGGTTTATTTAAATTCAATGAGGGTGTGCTTTTGATTCCAATATTGACGCATAATTGAAATTAAATTTTGACTAAAAAGCGATGGTTTTTCAACTCCACAATCATACCATCCCCATAAAGGTTTGTGCTCCGCTATAGAGTAATGACGAACCTTGATTTATTAATCTAAGAGTTTGGAAGGATAAACTTCCTTTAGGCTGTGACGCGCGTGTTAATCGTTTCTTTCGGGCAGTGAATTCCTTTTGGGTTTGGAAGAGAAAATGAGTTTCTCCAAACGTAGGAAAGATACTTCAATTGAAGCGGATATCGCAAACGCAAGTGCAAACATGACTAAGAAGATACCGAATAGAATGACGAACTGTTCGTACAACCTATAATAATAACGCTTCCGCACAGCGGCGTAATACACGTTGAGAAAGTCCCAATGGATCAGGTAGACGCAATAAGTCAACCGGCTAAGTGGTAAGAAACCTTTCCATGATAAGAGCCGGTTAAGGAAACCTGCATGGACGTCAAATAGCATTACATTACAAACTCTGAACTGATTGACGATTGAGCAACACAATACCTCCATATCCCCGAGAACAAGCGATGATGATCCAAGTCATGACACAAGCCCAAGCGGTCCGATGCAGAGGTCCGTAAATCATCAATGCATCATAACTAACCTCGCTGGTTCCGGATGGAACGACAACATTGGGCTCCAGAGCATGAATAACCGCAGCACCAACGGCTATGGACACTACCCATCCCATAGCCACAAAAAGCTAAATGAACAAAATTAATTTGACGGTGATAATTGATCGTGAAAAACATGTAAATGAAACAATTTTTACTTTCGACGGTCGTCTAGGAGAACATTTTGTGATGTGCAAGAGCCAACCTGCCAAGATTCCTATCAGGTAGGGCGGAGCTCTAATCCATGGTTTGTAACGATAGTCAACACTATGGTCGGTTCACGTTTTGTCACGAAAATAAAAGTTAAAAACAATCTGTCAATAAATTATGAAGGACTTGATTTTTTTTTAATAGGAATTAATTACATGTGGGTTTCGGTATTTTTCTCTGTGTAAACCCAAAAGATTGTGGTGTAACAGCCAATTGCAACAGAGGCCAGCAACGCAAGTCCCAATTTCCTCCATCGCCAAAGCGGATAAATGAGAAGTGGAGATACGATTAGGAGTTGCATGTAGACCGCCAGGAACCACGATTGTCTCATGCACTGCCATCCAAAAAAAAATAATTACCGAATCTTTTGAGAAAGAAGCCTTTTGCATAGCATAAATGAATCTTCTTAACATACCACATAATTGGGATCCACAGGAAATAAATTGTTAACTGTCCGAATAATTTCGTATGATTATAGAAATTCAAAATCAGATTAAAGATAAGAATTGAGACATTTAAAAAATGAGCTTGGAACTGACTGTAGAGAAACTGTCTCCACCAGGCGAGCCGACAAGCGTTTGAATAACAATCCACGGTGTACCAATTGGGTCCGGTGGCGACGTAGACTATTAAAGTTGCAATAAATCCAAGAACGAAAGCGTACACAATAGTCAGTCTCAGATATCGATGCAAATAATAAAGGCCGACGTTGAATCTGCCCTTGTGACGGTCCAGCTCCCGGAGCAATTGGAACGTTGTCAGCAAACCGCCAATCAAGAAGAAATGGTCATTAAAGATAGAGATATTTACAGTAGATTGAATACCAATTGCTTTGAATTTCTGAAAAGCGATATGAATCAAATTCTTTATTTATAGGTTATGAAAAAATATTTAATTTGTTAAACTCACATCAACTAGAGTATTCTTGTTCATAACCCTATTGGAAACAACGTAAAAAGTGTTTCCCATGACGACCCAGCAAGTTGAAAAGAAGCGAATGCCTGGAATGCAACCAAAATGATCGTCCGAAGACGAAGCTGTCCTCTTCATCGACAGGATTTTACGGCCGTTGTGTAAGACGGAAAAGCAGTGCAACGCTCTCAAGAGTTTGCCGTCCTGTTTGGCATCGAAATCAGTCCCGCGGTACATTCGCCAGGCTTCGTGAACGGTCGCCATTACAACTAAAAGACCAACAAGACTGAACGCCTCTCTGTTGAAACAAAATTTGAAATTCATTATTATGCCTTGTTAATTTAATTTTTTTCAAATTTGATATTACATGACGATAATGGTGACACTATCGAAAGAAGGTGACACACTATTGGCTTTGAAGCAATATCGCTCGTCGGCAATTGTAACGATAGAATGATTGGCTATCACGTAACTTCCAGCGAGTTCAGCAACCGCTTGGCCGAGGTCGGCAGCACTGCAAGACGATGGCAGACAGAATGCGGTGCTGGGGTGGATGGATGGGTAATTGCCAATTTTGGCATCTGCCAGGGCCACTTTAGGTTCGATACGATCCGATACCAATAATCCCAAGAGCTGAAAAACGGTGACAAAGTTGTCGATCAGAGCCCGTTCTCCGTGGGATTGGAGATGGAGTGAGGATTCATCTGGAGGAAGAATTTCCGATTGATTGACGACTTCTGACCTAAAGAAGATGGTACAGTACTGCCCATCGAATTCAGGAGCCCGAACGGCCAGACATTCATCGAACAGTCCGTCCGCTTGAATATTTGCCGTACCATCAACAAACATTCCCGGGGGCAGTTTAGCCGTTGACTCTTGCACTACAATGATTGTTAAAAAAAACCTTAATATGAATGGGCTGCAGTTAATTTATTCACGATATTAATTTTGACTTACTTTGCAAAGCCCACAGAGTCCTGTTGCTGTAAAGGCTGCGGACGTACATCTGGCTATCTTCTTTACACTTTTGATTGATGTTTTTGGCAACAGCGGTGGGGAACGAAGAAGATTCCAGCGCTATAAAAATTCTCTTAATTAAGGATATCAAATGGAAACGTTTCCCATTTTCCTCTAGCTGTTCGTTGATGACATTCCACCAATTCTCCGAGGTCTGTCGTTCGCTGTCCGGTGAAATGATGGATCCTTGATCTAAGAATTGATGAGACTGCCTTCCTGATATTAACAGGAGAAAACTAACAGTGTACAATGTACTCATCGTGATGAGTAAACTGCTCGGGACGTTGAGCAAAACTCGACGACGACTAACATTCATGCAGCACCACGGTGTTTATGTAGATATACATAATCAATCTCGGAAGGTTGTTTGCTGTCTCTTTGGAGGTTGGAACTTTATTATCTTTCGAAATCTATATCTAGCCTAATTGTTGGTGGGCTGCGCAATGATTGAAAATCGAAAACGAACAGTTTTCTATCGATAAATGAACGATCTGAATTTTACTTTGATTCCCCCACTTATCCCGATTTGAAACTCGGCTTATCATCAAGAAAAAATTCAAATTTAATTACCATATTTTCAACCGAAACTTAATTACTACATAGTTTAAGGAAGAAGATTTTAGTGCACCTAGAAACAAGGCCAGTGGGGGCGGTACATAATCAGTGACCACACGTGAAAAATAATGTCCTATCAATTTCAAACGGACCGCTGGTTTTTGTTGTTGTCATATTTGATTCGGTAATAAAAAGAAAATATGAACTCATTTTTTTTAAAATCTGTTATCAGACTGTCCAACTGTCCATCTATCACACCAACCCCACGATGCACGTAAATGTGACGCGGATGTACACAACAATTTTTAAAAAAAGTCTGTGTCCATTGCTACTGATTGCGTTCGTAGGCGGATATCAGAATGTTAACAAAGTTCAATATGAGAAAAGATGATACAGATGTTTGTGGACTTAACATGTTTTTTACTATTGGAAAGTTGATCTTTGAATTTTTTTCTCCCTTGTCAACCAAACCCAACAACCATTTACGCAATTAATTCCCCCAAATAATTCTGAAAACTACTTACGTCGATGGCATGTTCAACATTTCCTTTTCGCTTCAGCCAATTTTTCTTCCCAGTGATTATTATCTTTAAAATCAGCATGTTATAAGTTTACACGTAAATAACTTAAGTCGTAGGCTTTTTACCTTTGGGTTTTGAAGAGAAGATAAGTTTCTCCAAGTTGAGGAAAGATGCTTCTAACGTGACGGAAATCACAAATGCCAGTCCAAAAACGACGACAAGGACGCCAAAGTAAATTGAAATCTGTCCGAATATGGTGTAGTAGTACTGCTTCCGCATGGCGGAGTAGAACACGTTCAAATAATCATAATGGATGAGGAAGACGCAGTAAGTCAACCGGCAGAGTGGTAGGAAACCCTTCCATGAAAGTACATGGTTAACGATACCTGCGTTAAAGATAATCTTATGCCAATTATTTGAATTAATAGTGACACGGATAATAGATGATAAACCTCCATAGCCACGTGAGCAGGCAAAGATGATCCAGGCTATGACACAAGCCCAGGCCGTTCGGTGCAAGGGTCCGTAGGAAATTTTGACAGCAAAACTAATCTCGGCCACTGTTGACTGATTGACGTACGGCGACAGACCGTAGACGATGGCCAGAGCGACAGCTGTAGATAATATCCATCCCAAGGTCACCGAAATCTGTTTTACGAAAATGGTTATTTTGATGAAAATTATGTCAACAAATATATTGGATAAATTGGTGAGGTTGAAAATTATACTTTCGACAGCCGACTGGGAGAATTTTTAGTGATGTGCAAGAACCAGCCTGCCCAGATGCCAACCAGATAAGGTGGTGCTCTTGTCCAGGGTTTATAATAGTAGTGATTGAAGTAGTTAAATGCTGTTTCGTATTCATTGCTATCCCTGTCACAGAGAAAACAAAATGAAAGTTTCGTAAATTTAGTTTTACGTTTTTCTTATGTACGGTCGTGTGGCCACATAATTAGGGGGCAGGTCATCTCTGACGTAGAGGTAAAAGATGAACGCGTGACAGGCGAGTACAACAGCGGCCAGCCAGGCAAGTCCCCATTTCCTCCATCGCCAAAGCGGATAAATGAAGAGAGGAGAGACGACAAAGAGTTGCATGTCCACCGCAATGTACCATGTAGGGTTCATACACTGTCGTCAATAATTGGAAACAATTAGATGACACCACTATAAGTGAATATTTGGATTTAATGAAATTCTTACCGAGTAATAAAGGTCAAAAGGAAACAGATTATTAACTGTAAAAATTAATTGGGACAAATTAATTGGAATTTGAAAAAAGTTCCAGCAGTTAAAAAATTTGAAAACTCACTGTAGAGAAATTGTCTCCACCAAGCGATACGACAAGCGTTTGAATAAAGATTCACGGAGTACCAATTTGGACCGGTACCGACGTAGACTATTAAAGTTGCAATAAATCCAAGTACGAAAGCGTACACAATCGTCAGTCTCAGATATCGATGCAAATAATAAAGGCCGACGTTGAATTTGCCTTTGTTGCGGTCCAGCTCACGCAACAAAAGGTACGACGCAAGTAATCCGCTCATCAATAGAAATGTGTCAACGGAAACGGATGCGTTGGCAATCGTTTGCATACCCCAGCCGTAAGCGTCCTGCAATATTTCCAAAGTAAATAAAAATTCAATATTAGATGTTGTAAAATAAAATGTATGCAACTTTCTAACCATTAAAACGGCTTTAGGATTCATCGTTTTATAACTGATGTAGCTCCATGTATGTCCCAAGACGACCCAGCAAGTTGATAAGAAGCGGAGGCCGTGAATGCAACCGAAATTGTCTCTAGAAGCTGCTGCGGTCGGCACTTTCATCGACAGGATTTTACGGCCGTTGCTGAGGGCCGAGAAACAATGCAATGCGCTCAAGAGTTTTCCATCCTGATTGCTGGCATCGGTCCCGCGGTACATTCGCCAGGCTTCGTGAACGGTCGCCGACAAAACCAGCAGACCGACAAGACTAAACGCCACTCTGTTCAAAGCAATTTAGATAATCTTTTACAGCATATCTCACAGTTTTTATGTTGAATTACATTACGGTAATTCCAGGACCATCGATGTTAGGAGGATCGTAACTTTCTTTGAAGCAGTATTGCTCGTCTGTCACGGTCACGATGGAAGAATTTGCGATGACGTAACTGCCAATGAGCTCGGCGACCGCTTGGCCCAGGTCGTCGGCACTGCAAGATGATGGAAGGCAGAAGCTGATGCTGGGCAAGGTGTAAGTGTAAGCATCTGCTGTGGATACTTTCGGCTCGACCCGATCCGGTCCCAAAAATCCCAAAAGCTGAAAAATGGTGATAAAGTTAATCCGTTCCTGATCTTCGTTACTGGTGGATTCTGACGGTGGAAGAATTTCAGACTGATCGACTGCCACTGGTTGAAAGAAAACGCTGCAGTACTGTCCATTGAATCCAGGTGCCCGAACGGCCAGACATTCGTCAAACAGCCCATCCGCGTGAATATTGTATGATCCAAATAATCCCGGCGGTAGATCCCCCGTAGATTCTTGCACTAGTTCACAAAGAACCAAAATTATCATGTTTACGTTAATACATTGATCCGGCATAGTAAGAATTATGCTTAATCTGTAATCTGAGCTTTGCCTAAAGGCAGTCTAAAGAGCAATGACCGATAGTATACTTATCAAAAGCGTTCGACTGTTTCAATTTGAACTATAATATTGCGCCAAAATCATTTCTCTATCACCGTTCGTTACATATCAGCAAGAGCCACAGTGATAGTGTAACAAACAAACGTAGATGAAACATTGTGGGTTCAACAACCTTTCGTCACTTTAAAAGATAAACCAAATAGTAATAACAATTGTGGTGCATTTTAAAAGAAATACCTGTTTAGATCTTCAAATAACATGTCGTTAAAAAAGAAAAGAACATCTAGCCTAATTTAACTTAATTGTTTAAGCCTAATTATCACGTTCTATTTAACTTACTTTGCAAGGCCCAAAGAGTCCGGTTGGCGTAGAGGTTGCGAACGTAGAATTGGCTGTCTTCTAGGCACTGTTGGCTGATGTTTTTGGCAACAGTGGTGGGGAACGAAGAAGATTTGAGCGCGTACACAATTTGCCGTAACAGCGAAATGAAATCGACATTTTCTCCAGTGTCATTCACTTGCTCTTGGCTGTGGTTCACCAACTTTTCCCATTTTCTTTCACTGCTTTGCGCAATTTTCAGCCCAGGAAGCATCAACAGTTGGGATTGTCCTCCTGCCAGCAGCAGGAAAAGGCCCAACGTCCAAACCCAGTTCATAGTGAAAAAGCAAAGCTCAGTACGTTTAGATGGACGACAATCTACTACGACAAGATTATTCGTAAGCGCAGGCTCATATCCCCGGTTGAACGAACAGCGTTTTCATATTGGCAAGATTCGGGTTGTCCCAATCTCGCCTTTTTTAATATACTTAAAGATGTGTGGAATCCTTTGAAAACAAAATTATCTCTTATCCGGCATGGGGTACAGGTACTGCGTAAAAGTTTCACTGCGCATGTCTTGATTTGGGCGGATTTGGGTAATGCTGTGTTTTATCGAAAACGAAATGTGAATTAACAATGATACGTAGTGTAAATAATTAAAAGTTATAGGCAGATTTAGATGAGAAAAGGAAATGTCACGTCAACGAAATTGATTTCTGAAAAATCGCACTCCGATACTATGTAACGATTTACAGTTAAAGCCGAAGAACAGATATAATTTCTCCTACCTTTAGAGCCCAGTAAATAAGGTCAGGCATCACCAAGTGCTCCATCTGCAGAAGAGTTGAATCCATCAGGCGGGATAGGGGAAAGGGGCCTCAGACTCGTGAAAACCCCCACACTCACATGGGTGTACACGTGGACAGAGGGGATTTAAGGAAGGGGAAGAAGAGATATTCGAACGACATCGGTAATTTCTCCATTCAAACGGGATGCTGTTTATCTAAATAAATAACAAAAATATAAGTTACGAAAAATATTTGCAGAAACAACAAGAAGGGAAAAGTTCAAAATAAGACAGTGGGTAAACCTTAATTTTTAATAAACAGGAGAAATTTAAGGTTTACATGGAATACACTGCATTTTAGCAAAGTCAAGCATCATTGAAATATATCTAGCAGGTCACAGGTTAATCCAAGTAACGAAAATCATTACCCAAAGCGATGACACTGAGACTCTTGCTGAAGACAGGACAACACCAGCACAAGCAAAACTTGAATATCTTGTGGTTATGAGGGCTGTCTCAGGCCTGTAATCTGTGTATAAAGGAAAGGATTATACAGTGCTGCAAACAAACTAACATATGCATTGACAAGGGGCTTCTTACATGATAAGTGCTATAGTAAGGAACTAACATTCACAATTTAGAATCAGGTTAACTTTTCTATTTAAGCTCTCATAATCATTCGATTTTCATTCTTAGTTTTATATTTACCGGTTAAACAGCATGGATATGGGGTGTGTTTTAAGGGATTCTATAACGAGCTAGGCGCGACCAAAGTTGACACGACAACCACCTTTTTGTAATCACATTTTTGTAATGTGGTTATTATTTGCTGCCATATATTTGTTGTTACGTGTGTATAAAGTTTGAGCTGGATAATAAAGTACGGGCCGCTGGCCATATATGGCTGGTTACACACACAACCCACAACGACACAACGTGTGCAACGTGTTGTCGGAACAAAACTAAGCAGACGATACAAACCTTCTAATTAGCCAGATTAAGATATCGATAGAAATCAAATCGACCCCTCACCCAAATCCAATCTGCTCTAACGATAAAACGGTTTTCTCAGCCGAATTTGACATTCGCTGAATGGATCAGAATTATTTTAATATCTGTTGGTTGTTTTCACAAGTTACAATGAGTTCCCGTTCCCCGGACAAGATAAAACTAAAAAATGTACGTGTCTTAATTTGAGGCATAAATCACGCTGTCAAGTATTTCAGTATTTTTTTTTTCATCAGAAAGAAACGCGAATTAAAAATGTTACGTAATACAAATAACTAAATATTTCACATTATGTAGATAACTTGTTAATAAAAATCGGAAATATTCCATCAGTGAAATTGATTCCGGAAGAATCCCATTCACGCCTCGATTTTTTTATGCTCAGCATTTGTTTTCTCGTCCACGGGAGGAGCGGTTATTTCTTCACGAGGTTTACCTGTAATTCAATCACAAAATAATTTTATGAAAGGATCACGTTTGATATTATAGTTTGGTTACTTTTGGATTTGGAAGAGAAGATAAGTTTCTCCAAGTTGAGGAAAGATGCTTCTAGCGTGACTGATACTAGGAACGCTATCCCAAAAGTCATGACGAGGAGGCCGAAACAAACTGTGAATTGCTCAAACAACGTGTAGTAAAAGCGTTTCCGCATGGCGGAGTAGTAGGCCACAAGGAAGTCATAGTGGATCAGGTAGACGCAATAAGTCACCCGGCCAAGCGGTAAGAATCCTTTCCATGATAGTAACCGATTCACGATACCTGTGCGCAATGAAAATTTATACATGAAGGTCAAAATGATGTGGAACTGATTAAATAATAATACCTCCATAGCCTCGTGAGCATGCGAAAATAATCCAGGTTATAACAAAAGCCCAGGCTGTCCTGTGCAGAGGACCGTAAGTCATTTTGAGGAGTGAACTGACCTCGGGCACTTTTGATGGGTCGACATAAGGCGCCAAACCATAAACGATCGCCAGACCGACCGCTGCGGACAATATCCATCCCAAAACCACCAAAGGCTTAAATAATGAATTAATTATTAATTGTAAAGGCAAATTGCTAAATTACAAATTATTTACCTTGGCCAATCGACCCTGGGACTGTTTGGTTACGTGCAAGAACCATCCTGCCCAGATGCCCACAAGGTAAACTGGCGCTCTTGTCCACGGTTTGACGTAATAGTGATCATAATAATCGGCTGTAGTGGCCAAATCATCACTTAATAAATACAATGTTTAATTAATTGTGTGAAAGTAGAATGTTCCGGGATAACAGCACATACGCGCGCGTGACCCAAAGAGTAGGACTGAGATCGTCTCTTGCGTAAATGAAGAAGATTACACCTTGACAGATGAGTGCAACAGCGGCCAGCCATACAAGTCCCCATTTCCTCCATCGCCAAAGCGGATAAATGAAGAGAGGAGAGAAGATAAACAATTGCATATCAACCGCCAGGTACCACGTTTGACCCATGCACTACCAGAAAACATATTTTTAACAGATGAATAAAATTGATTCGTTTTCGGATCTTATTACCGCATAATCAGCATTCAAAGGAAACAAATTGTTAACTAGGGAAAACAAATCAATGTGTCAGATTAAAAATAATGAACTTTTTAATTTTTACGAATGTAAACGTACTGTATAGGAATTGTCTCCACCAGGCGAGGCGACAAGCATTTGAATACTTATTCACATCGTACCAGTTGGGACCGATACCGAAGTAGACGATTAAAGTTGCGATGAAGCCAAGGATGAAGGCATACACAATCGTCAGTCTCAGATATCGGTGCAAATAGTAAAGGCCGACGTTGAATTTGCCTTTGTTGCGGTCCAATTCACGGAGCAAAAGAAACGATACAAGTAAGCCACTCATCAAGAAAAATGTGTCTACCGAAACGCTGGCGTTGCCAATAGTTTGCATGCCCAATGTTCGAAAATCCTGAAAAAATAATGATTGAGCATGAATGATTGAATGGAATGATTGATTGTTTACATAATGAACTATTGTTATAATATTTTACCTCGGTTACCGCTTTTCTATTCATGATCTTGGCTGCAGCAATCCCAAAAGTGTGGCCTATGACGACCCAGCAAGTTGAGAAGAAGCGGATGCCGTGAATACAGCCGAAATTGTCGTTCGAAGACGAAGCTGTAACTTTCATCGACAGGATTTTACGGCCGTTGTTTAAGATCGAAAAACAATGCAATGCGCTTAGGAGTTTCCCGTCCTGTTTGGCATCAAAGTCAGTCCCGCGGTACATTCGCCAGGCTTCGTGAATGGTCGCCATCAAAACAAAGATACCGACAAGACTCAGTACCACACTGTTAACAATAAAAATTAATTTGATAATTTCGTCTATGGTTATTTGTTAAAAGCTTTTGAATTAAATTACATGACGGTGATGGTGGCTCCATCAAATGTCGGCGGATCGTTGTTTTCTTTAAAGCAATATTGCTCGTCAGTCACGGTCACGATGGAATAATTTGCGATGACGTAACTGCCAATGAGCTCAGCAACCGCTTGACCGAGGTCGGCAGCACTGCAAGATGATGGCAGGCAGAATGTGGTACTAGGATAAATGTAAGTGCTGGCATCCGCCACGGACACTTTTGGCTCGACCCGATCCGATCCCAATAATCCCAAAAGCTGAAAAATAGTGACAAAGTTCCTTCTTCCTTCGTGGTTCTCATTGAATGATCTCGGAGGTAGAATTTCGGACTGATCGACTGCCACTGGTTGAAAGTAGACGCTGCAGTATTGCCCATCGAATCCGGGTGCCCGAACGGCCAGACATTCATCGAAAAGTCCATCCGCGTGAATGTTACGTGATCCAAATAACCCCGGTGGAAGCTTGGCTGAAGACTCTTGCACTATTTTTTAAATAAATAATTAATGAATTACACAATGTTTGTCCCAAATTTCGAGATGTGATAATCACTTGTTATCTAATCATCGTTACCAGATGTCATTAGTAAGTGAAAATAAGGTCATTGTTCAATCTCTAGTCACCTTTTGCATCCTTCATTATCAGTTCTTTATACGACAGAGAATATAATAATCAATACAATTCAACCTTTGTAACATGACTAATAGGACAGATCTTCCACACACATCCGCCATGTCATTCAACGATATCGTAAACACGCTATTACAACATTTTTTTAAACACATAGTTCAGTTTTGAATATTATTCCATGATTATTATTAATGCAGCTTCTTTTTCAACTTACTTTGTAAGGCCCATAGACTTTGGTTGGCGTAAAGGTTATGAACGTAATACTGGCTATCTTGTAAACATTGTTGACTAATATTTTTAGCCACCGCCGTTGGGAATGAAGAAGATTTGAGTGCGGCGAAAACGTTGTGAAGTGTTGACGTTAAATCAAAAGTGGACCCACTTTCCTGAAGTTGTTGGCTAATTATATTCCTCCACTTTTCAAAAGATCGTTCACTCTCCGGTGAAATGATTAACGCCGGATTTATGAATTGTTGAGACTGGCCTCCTACCCAAAGTAGAAGAAAGGTAATCTTCCACAGCATGGAACCCATAACGAGTGACTGAAAAGGACAACAGCTCCGAAATTTTTGACTGACGACTAATGAACACGTCCAGAGAATTTATACCCTTAATCAATCTCATCAGTCTCATACAATTGTACTCTTTGGAAGTTGGAACTTTTTATCTTTGGAACAAGTGACAAGGTGGTTTATCTATGCTTTGTGACTATATCCCCTAGATTAAACGTTGCACAATGGTATTTCCGCTTGATCCCAAACCGATCACAATGAAATCAAAAATTAACACACATACCTTATGGTCTAAGTTTCTGGTGCACCGCGTGGTCTACAATGTTTGAAGTGTTGAATTTATTGGTCGAGGCAGAGTCGTTTACAGTAAATTATTCTGATCGAGGTAAATGAAAACGTTTCTTTTTCATTTTATTTCTTTGATAATAGATTTTTAGTGCCATTTACGTCGAGTTCTAATGTAAACAAGAATTTCCTCTGTCGAAAGCAAATGTTATTTTCAAAATCGATCCGGCGACACGGCGTTCGACCCGTTCGTATGTCAAAATGAATGAGCTAATAAAGTTCCGAGGGCCATCTGGTGACGGATGTAAATTTGATTCACCATTGCTTCAAAGATGGAGTTGTAGTCAATAAAATTTCTTTATGAAGATTTTTGTTGACCAACTCAAGTTGACCATATACTCGCCCATTTTCGTTTTCAATTAATTTATTACTCGTGCCGTGCGTGCCCAATGTGTTAATTAAAACGTGCTGAAATATTCCAAGTATGGCCAGCGACATCGACGAATCAGCAGTAAGATTAGATACTGCTGATCCGGAAGAAGTCCAAGTTGCAGGTCCCTCACTTGAACAACGTAACCAAAGAGCAAGTGTTATTGTTGTCCAGCCTTCGTCTACTGAAAACAGAATTGGTACCGTAGAACTGGAAATCACGAATGAAGCTCAAACAGATCAGGATAGTCGTGATAGTTTAGCTGAAAGTAATGGACCATTGTCCCCTATTTTGATCAGAGGCAGGCGACGCAGGCCTAGAGGTATGCTAAAGAATTTTCCTCCCTTTTCTCATTAATAATTTTTATATTTCTCATTCATTAGATGAAGATAATGATGATGAAGAAACTGAAGATGGGGGGCCTCCTTCAAGGAAATCTAAATCAGATTCTGCTGGCGGTTTTCTCCCAGAAAAAGAAGACAAAACTGCTGTAGATGATGAAGAAGATGGACAAGTAAGTCTGTTGCTAAGTGGAGTACTTTTTTTGTGTTATCCTGCATTATTCATATGGTTATAGGTCTGCCCAGTATGTTTTGATGTTTGGAGCAACTCTGGATCCCACAGAGTTGTGTCGTTAAAATGTGGACATTTGTTTGGGCAAGCATGCATAGAACGTTGGGTTCACTCTGGTGGCAAGGGGGCCAGGTGTCCACAGTGTAATGAGTCCGCTCAAAAGAAGGATATTAGGCCTATATATGTTAGAAATTTAAAGGTAACTAAAATTTGTTAAAAACAATTGTTTCCTACTCTAATATCAAAATGGTTGATTTCCAGGCAATAGACACGACAGAAAGAGACAGAGCCTTGTCAGCTCTAGAGCAGGAGAAAGAAAACCGTCGTAGGTTAGAGTTAGAGTATCACAAACTTCAAATTCAAACAACCGCCAAAGAGCAAGATATTTTACGATTGCAACAAGAGTTACAACAATGCCGTGCAGCTTTGTCAGGCGCCTGTTTAGCAGCCAGTGGCCAGGGAGCCGAATTACCTTTAGCGGGGGCAGGTCCTCTATTTGGATCTCAACCTCCTGGAATACTAGGCCGTCGTTTAGTTCTGGATTCGACACTGGAGCTTTGTAAAGAAGGCCAGTGTCGCGTCATGTCTTATAGCGAACATTTAACTCTGCTCGTAGTGTCTTATGCTGGAACAAATTCGCACTTGACGGGCACTGGTATCAAGAAAGTAAACGCACTGGGAGGATTTCGCACTGTCGGTTACATCGCCGTTCACCGAAAGCCCATCCGCGACATGGCCTTCCACCTGGAACAGAACGACCTGCTTCTGACTGTTTCGTTGGACAAGACGGCCAAGCTGGTAAACGTCCACAGTGACATCTCAGTCACTTCGTACCAGTGCGATGCACCTCTTTGGAGTTGCGCATGGAATGCCGACAACAAATACCAATTTTTCGTTGGAACTGGCACTGGCAAGGTTTTACTTTACGATATGCGCAAATCCGGCGATGCAGTTGAGTGCTGGTCAGAGCCCAACAGCATGTCGCCCGTCACTGGACTTGCTTACCTTCCATTCAGGTGAACCTTTTAATGTTTTATGTAATTTTGTTTTTGTTCCTGGATAATTGACTGAATTTGATTTTCTTTTGCTAGTCCGGTGACCACTTTTCCCAGAGGTGGACTCTTTGTTCAGCGTTTGCAGTCGTGTGTCTTCCACGAGTCACGGACAGACGGCTTTGTTCCACATACACTGCCTTTGGATGGGTCCTTCACATCGCTTTGCATTGAGCCAGAGACGCGCCATTTTCTGGCCTCGTCTAGGCCCAGCACCGCTCATCCCCAAGTAATAATTCACATTCGTTCTTGACATTTCAATTAGAATCTGGCGGTAATAAGGGTCATCCATTTAGGCTCGCCATACCGTCTGTGCTCCTTCTTGGACTCCATTGGGTAGCGATTCGTCCACCGGCCTTTGCAGTAGTCACGCTATTACGACCATCCAAGCTGGATCACAGCAGAAGTTGCTCTCCCGTTCGTGCCTCCTTACTGCCCCGGGCTCCACTGAAGGTAAATTATTGATTATTTCACGCCTGAATTGACCCACAAATTAATTTTTGTTTTAATTATTTGCATCAGGCAAGCAGCTAATGGTGGCTGCCCATCAAGAGGCCGCCCAGTGTATTTCGCTATGGGACGTCAATTCATCGGCAGTGCTTCAAAAGCTGCCCTGTTCAGATCCCGTTTTGGATCTCCTCCCTATCCGCGTCAATGGCGTCCATTTCGTTGCTGCATTGTCGGAAAAGAATGCCCGTTTCTACAAGTGGACATAAACCAGGAATATTTCACTTTTTCAGTAATTATTATTACCACTATGGTCATTTCTATACCAAAACTCTGAGATTTTGTACAAATTTTTGTAAATATGAACACGTCCAATCCGGAAATTTTCTCGTTTTTTATTTGGCTATAACTTCTATCCAAAATTATAAGTGTATTAGGTTTCTTTTTGTTTGCTTCATTGTTCTAAGACTAACATGTAACAACAATTGTTTTCCAAAAAGGATAGAATGCTTTTGAGAGCAGGTTTTTTCAAAAGAACAAAAAGTAATCACTTTGTGGTCCCAACTATTCTTGAGAAGCTATGGAACAACCTCAGCCCCGACTTTCAAGTGGAAAGGAATTGGAATTCCCACTCGTCCTTCGAGTGAAATGTTGGGTAAAAATGGCAACGATTGCAAGATAAAATTGCACAGAAAAAGGTATTACAAAAATCAAATGTGCGTGTGACGACTTGTCGAGAGTGCGCTGAATTTCTAGTCAATAGAAAGTTCACTTGTAAGTAATATTGCAAAAACAACGCCAGGAAAATGTGGATTTGGACGTTGGTAAGTAAAAAGTCGTGTCAAAAATTTAAAAAACAATTATCCATCTTCAGCAAATTTCTTCAAATCAAGGATTAAATTTCGTGGTCTAAATAATCGGTATCTGTTGTTTGATCACTAAAAATTGTGCGTGAGCTAAAATAGTTTTTTTTTGTTTTTCAAACGACGAATCCAGAAATGCCGCCTTCAAACTCGGTCAGGATAAGAGACTTTAAAAACGTCAAGTAATCATTTTCGGTTGCGAAAGACATGCAGTGGCCAAGAAATAGGTGACCCCTTTAGAATGAAAAGAAAAAAAGAATAAATAAAACAGTAATTTATAATGAAATATGCATCATCATACTTTTTGGGAACAGGAACATCTCTCTCGATAAAGGTAACGCACCATCTTGAAAGAGAAATCGTTTGTTAAAATGCAAAGTTCCAGTTTAAAACAATTTGTTAATACCTTGTGGGAGTGTTACGTTTTGAATCACCTCCGAGGTACCACAAAATGTTCTCCAAATCCCAGCGACCGTGGACCGTATGATTCTGTAATTGAATTTTGTGTTTAAACGTAAAACTGATCACAAAACTATCTTGAACATTCGATGGGGATTTAACCTTAAGATCTTTGAGGATTGTAAATCTGGCTTGGCAGAATTCAAAAGGACATTGCCGGAATCCTTTACTCTTGGGACCGGAATAGTGAACTTCGAACATCGATTTAGATAATAGGATCTGCATAAAAGAAAGGGAAAAGTTGAAATTGAAATTCATGTTTTTTTTAAAAAAAGAGTTATCAATGTTTTTTGTTTACCTTGTCGTTCAAACAGAGCTTATCTATGACGGGATGGCGGCCGAAAACAAGTTGGTTATCTTTACGATACTCCTCAGACCAGTCTGCCCATTTGAGCAAAGCTGGTAGTAACAATTCTTTGAAGTGCAGCGGTCTCCTGAGATCACCCTGGCAAATGGATTCCATCAAGATAGCGCCACTTGGTTTACAGTCGGCAGATCGTAATCCAGGTAAGACGTCACAGACCTTTACCCTTGGTCCAATCTATTGCGAAAGTAAAGTTATTATCGTTGCTCAAACCGTAAAAAAAACAAAACATATCAGCAGCGGAATTAACCTCGACGGCGACGTCCTGGTCGACTAGTTCGCTGAATATCCAAGTACGGATATCTCCGGCCGTCTTTTTGGCAAACGCACCCTGTTCCAACCTTTCTTGCATTTCCGAGATCTGATCGTTTACGGCTAGTTTCTCTCGATCAACGTCAAATAGCCAGGGATAGTATTGAATCAACTGAAGTACGACATCCGTTTCAGCGTTTGTGTGGCTGCCAAAGAGACAAAGTCGATTTTTACAATCCAACTATACAAAGTCTGCACGTAAGCCAATATCAAATCTAGTTTACCTGAAATTTGAAGTGTGATCACGTGCGCTTTCGACCGTCATCAAATTAGGGCCCCAAAGAGCTGCTAAATTGCTGACGGACATTAAATTCTTCTCACATTTATTTTGCACGGCGTGCAAGTGGCCTAATAGTTTTCGTAATGTTCGCCTGTTGACGTGGGGTAGTCCACTAATTAGGTGCTTGTACAGGTCCAACTGATGCTCGTGACTGTCCATGGCTAGACCATCAATCCACTGGGAATAGAGCTCATTAGTGAGCAGCGGTTCAGGTAATGTGCGCAAGAACCGTTTGAGAACGTTAGCAACATCGTGTTCGGTATATTCCTCACACGAAATATGAACATTCCAGGCGTCGTAGCGGAGTCCGACCAGTAATCGATTGATTTTGGATTGTACTCCACTTCTTCTGTAAATACCCTCCGTGAGCATGCCGTAGGTTTCGATGAATTTGATGCAGCATTCGACCAGAACGGGAACATCGTCAGCCGTGAGTTGGTGATCCCCCAAATCGGTACCGGATTGGAGAGCCACGGCCCGGCTCAAATGATACCAGGCTTCCGTTTCGGCTTTGAGATCGCTTTGAATGTAGCACGTGTGGTCGGCCCAGTGAATAACTATTGGCGAACCAACTTGAAGGGCGTAGGGACTTCCTCCGCCATCGCTCAATTGAGACACGGAATGGACTTTGCGTAAATCTTCACAGATGATTGGACCGACCGCTTTCTTAACCCAGAGCTTTTTGCTGTGCGACTGGATGAGTAGCCAAGCTATTTGCCATTCTCCCGTAATGCCGTCTTTGATGAATACCCGACCGCAGCGAGTGAAGCATCTCCGTAACTCGGATGAAAATGTGTGTCCAAAGGCGTCCTCTAATATCCACTCCATCCATTTGAAGCGTTCTTTTTCAGTATTCACCGTTATGAGGATCTTGGATTTTTCCTTGGAACTTGCTAGCTCAAAGCAGAGTAAATCTTCGGCGCGAGAGAGACCAATTGACACGAGTTTTTCCAGATTTATCACGTAGACCGGGGCTTCGGTTCTTTGGGCAGCGTACGCGTACAAAACACGGTTTTTCAATTCTGTCCACAAACTCTGTGGATCTTTCTTGCTGCCAGTTATGCTCCAGCTAAGCATACCGGCATGGCCTAAGCCATCTGTGGAACCTAGTTTCATTTGCTGTGTAGTAATGCTACTGCAATCCAACTGATCCGAGTCTTTCGATGCCAGTGACACATTAGTAGAAAGTCTTTTTAGCCCAGTTAACCAGTCTACGTTAGTAACTTTGTTCATCAGACCTTTGACTTTCTGCTTGTGGGTTGCATTTCGGGGTGCAGATGGGCAAGCAGGGAATTCTTCCTCTTCTTCGCTGGTGGCAGATGACTCACCATCTGGCAGAACCCGAGCTGGAACTTTTTCTACCTTCAATTCAAATTCAACTCGTCCGTTTTCAATTGCCACAGGGTCGTACTGGTGAACCTTGAAGCTGGCATTTCTTTTGGGCAAGGGAGGTGGCGCAGAAACATCTGTGAAATCAATATGACTCAACTTTAGCAATTCAGAGTGCTTTGGTCGATTTGATGTTGCTATTGATTTTCTCTGGAGTACTGGATCGAAAGCATCTAACAGGCTTTGGCGAGGTCGTGTTGGCTTGGAGGTTTCTTGCCGGGAATCTAGCCGAAACATCCTTGAATCGGCAGCAGTAGCTGGAGTCAAGTTGCTGGCCATATCTGGGGGGTAAACGATTTGTGAATTCCGGAAGACAACATTCTCGTAAAGGTCTTCCTGCTCGTAGGCCATTTGTAGCCAAATAGTTAAGTAGGTACGTTGATCACGGTGTCACACTAGTATGTTAAAAACTAACCACGAAACAATTCCTTTTTTTATCTGAAGTTTCGTACGAAGTTACTAACCCACACCTTTGTTTTGGTTTTGACAAGAAACGAATGCCATCTGGTGAGAATGCTGAGCGGAATGATGATTCAACAACACACAGATGAGCGGAGTGATTCATCAAAGGGCATTCATACACATAGATACGCATTACGCATATTACATTGAAACCGAGGTTCAACTTTCTGGATTCTGGTCATCAAATACGGCCTTGTCATAGTGGTTGCGCATTTTATTTTTGTTTGCCAAAGAATGGTAAACTTGCGGAACTGAAGAAGCGTTAGAAAAGTGGGTGTTGCAGCAACCTACAGAATGCGC
The DNA here is from genome assembly GCF_021134715.1 of Daphnia pulex. Taxonomy (NCBI): domain Eukaryota; kingdom Metazoa; phylum Arthropoda; class Branchiopoda; order Diplostraca; family Daphniidae; genus Daphnia; species Daphnia pulex. Next base: position 2,178,450 of record NC_060027.1, read on the forward strand.
ATCAGCGCGTATCTGTTTTAACATCCGTCAGCGTGCAAATAAACGCTGTTTTAGCTTTTCGTTTAGTTTCACTTGAATTCATTGTGTCAATAATTATGAAATTCTTAGAGAAACGCCTTGGTATACTCTTCATTAAAATGGGATGTAGCAGCAATCCAACGAACATGTTATCCTGAAAATGTAATGAATATGTAATGAATATGTCTAAAGAAATTAGAGACGATGAGCGGCAATGAAAGTGAGCAGATCTCGTGTCGTTAAAAACGCCCTTGTCACGTAAAACAAGGGAAAAAACCCCGGTTCGAGTATCTCTCCTTTTTAAAAAACAAATAGATTTATTACATCGCACTCTTATAATGTACTCTGCATTTTTACAAACGTTTTTATTCCTTGTGAGATAAGTATAAAGCCCCGTGTACTCTAAGACTTGTAGAAGAGTACCGACAGTGACACTAATATGTGTCGGATTGGCATATGTTTACTGAACTGGGAGCATTCATAGGTTAACGTTATCATTGATAAGAAGATTGGTAGAGGGAAAAGGGAATTTAGTGTTTTTACCAATCCAAGTCTGGGCTTACGGGAATTCCCTTTCCTTTTTTTTATCTGCATGGAATTGAGATCAAATATCCTCGTGGCATTTTGATTGTGCTTCAAATATTTTTCTTCCTTTTTATTTTTTCGACACCTCAATGGGAAGTGGACCAAGAGGTTTCCCCCTATAGCTTTCTATCTGCACTGTGAAAGGTGGGAAATTGCTAGAGAAAGTCGTGATTCAAAATAAAATTTCATGCAAATTTCAACAGTTTTCTTTTTCTTTTTAAAATAATTGTTTCCAAAAGACCTGCGTAATGCACCATAGTCCCTTCCGTTCGTAATGTCCATATATGCTTGTCCATTTCGTTGCATTTCCTTTGTGGTAACTCCAACCATTTCCCCACCGTGTATAGTGTATACGTTTATAAAGGGCGTGTACGCAATTTCAAATTGTGTTCTTTAAGGCGGTCCGAATCTGCTGGATAAACCGTGGTGATTGGTTGGAGAACGGCCTAGCAACCGTATCAGCTGTTTTCCCCTCCCATTTTTTCCCTTAAAACCTAAAAAAACAAGCAGAAGAAGCTATTCTTGATTATTTTTCGATGAGAAACCGAGGCGTGCTGTTTGATGTTTATTTTCTCCTTATAACTTAAATTCATTGCAAAATTTCTTCAATTCACATCTGATTAACGAAGTAGAAAATGTGGTGTCTGGTATCCCAGCCGAACGCAACGAAAAATGCAGATTTGGTAATAGAAGTACGACTCAGTCACAAAGCCACGGGGCAGGAGTGTCTCAGTCAGGTGAAACAAATTACTTTTCTGAATGTAAAAATTTTTTTGATCTGAGTTTTAATGTTTTTTTTTTCAAAATATTTTTAGGTCTGTCAAAAGCTTGGAATTATTGAATCAGATTACTTTGGCCTCCAGTTCACAACAGTCAGAAAAGAAGAAATCTGGCTGAACCTGAGAAATGAAATCCGACAAGAAATACATGCTCATCCTTTCAGACCGACCTCCACTGATGGAAGCAAACCTGCAGCCATCCGTTTCAGATTGAAAGTAAAATTCTGGGTTCCACCTCATCTCATCTTGCAGGAATCCACAAGGCAAAACCAATATTTTTTATCACAATACAATATGTTCAGCCATTTGAACAATTTGATTGAAAATTAGGCATCAGTTCTATCTGCAAGCCAAAGTTGATTTGATTGAAGGCAGGTTATCAGTAACAGAACCAGCAGCTACAGTTAGAATTTGTGCTCTTGTAGCTCAATCGGAAATGGGAGATGCAACAGGAATGCCCTGCCAAACAGAGTCTTACTTACTCAGTTTTTTCCCTCATGTGACTGTTAAAGACCTTGAATCATTTCAAGCCAGCAGGGATGAGTGGATAGCCAAAATCCTTCAACAACACCAAACCCTAAAGGTTGCTGCCCTCCTAAAGCAATCATTTGGAACCATTATCAACATTGTTGTTATGAATTTAGGGTATGTCTTCCACTTTGGCCGAGTATTGGATGTTGAAAGAAGTCAGCCAATTAAAAGACTACGGTACCGAAACGTTTCGGGCACGTTGGATTCTTGCCGAACACAGTGCATCTATGCGAGAATCGGTACAAAGTACCGTAGCAGTAAGCCCACAAGGTGTATGCATAACAAGTCTTGAAAGCGAACATCGCTTGAGGTATAGTTCTTTTTTAATTCGCTATTCAAATGATCGAAATAGAAACAAAAAAAAAATCTGTTTTTCCCTTATAGCGTCCCGTTCTGTGCAATTCAAGCTGCCACGAATCATAATGTGCGATTTTTATTGAAGCATCGGAATGACCTCGGTGGAGTCGAGTGCGCCTCACTCAAGTTAGAGACTTATCAGGCATCAATCGCGCTGTATCGGTCCATAACTGAAAAACATGCATTTTATAGTTGCGAAACTGTACGTAGCGCCGTGACGTCGCAATTCGTGCGAGATTTAAAAGGAACTATTGCGTCTTTCTTCAACGAAAACACAGATCTTGGTAGCGCCACGAAATCGTTATTTATTTATTTTTTCAATTCACCTATGTCAACCCACGATATTTGTTATCTTGCAGGAAAAAAGTATATTTTTGACATTCAACGCACCTGTCGGGAAGTTTACGACAATGCTAGACGGATCCTTTATCAAGCTGGGGATACACAAGTTCCTGCTCCGTCATCGCCTTCCTTGAGTTTTCCTACAGGACTTACATCATGCTCTGACGTTTCGTGCAAAGTACGTAGACGGTTATTGGGTTGAACGATTTTAGATTACATTTTTACAATTTATTTTGTTTATTGTTGATAGACTACGAGAGAACAATTCAGTCGTCTGCAGGAAGCTCTTCTCTGTCGCATTTGTATGGATGATGATATTTCGGCAGTGTTCTGTCCTTGCGGACACGCCGTTGCTTGCTCTTCATGCGCAAAGCGTTGCGTTCAGTGCCCGGTGTGCCGAGCTCCAGCCAATCATACGCAGCCTATTTTTTTACCTTTGTCGGTCGTTAAGGAAGGATTCACAATGAACAATGGTATTTTTAGTTCTTTGTTTAATCTATATGCACATGTGTGACGTAATACGTTTTTTTGGTTAGGAAACAAACGATTGGAGCAATACGAAATCGAGGTCTAACGGTCTATCTACTTGCGCTACCCCCTAACCCAACTTTGATATATTTCGTACTTCAATGCAAACTACGTGACTTCTGTGATCCGTAATTTGGCGGAAAAAGAGCGGCTTGATCCGTTTTTGTTTTCACTTACTTTAAATACCTCTGTATTTGTACAACTAACTTTATGTGATGGCTTTGTATTTTCCAATTTGAATTTTTCCAGAGGCTGATAAATTATGCTTTACATTTCACCTACTCTGTTAATTCTTTGGCTATGATTCAATTATTCAGTGTCAACAAGTCATTGGGCTATTTAAAAAGAGGGTCAAGATTGTGTATTCCACTCATTTGACAAAGAATCAAAAATGAAAGTATATATATACAGAACAAAGGAGATTTTCAAGAACCTACAGCTTTGCATTCAATCAATCGTCATCTTCGTCATCGAGAGCTGCACGCCTTCGGTCAAATTTGACGGTCGTTTCTTGTTTGGTTTGCTGGCTGACTTGCTCCAGCAGGCCTTTTAGCTCATTTTCTCCAAGTTGACCTCCAATCTGTCCTCGTCTTGCCATGTTCACTAGCAAGTTTTCCACCATAGCTGCTTTTTCAGGTTTGGCAATCCTAATAGTGTTTACTGTGAAACAAAATATTAATAATAAAATAACACAAAAAAAGCTTAAAATTTTTTAGTTGTTACATCTTGCTCTGGCAGACTGATTCAAAACTTGTGACAAGATGCTATTTTTCATATCTTCTTGCTGTTTCCTCTCATCTTCCTGCTTCTGCGCAGCCTGCAGAATGTTGAAATGTAATCCCGAGTCAAGCAGAACTGTCAAACTAATATACCTGACTTGGATCCCCTTGACTCTGTTGTTGCTGTTGGCGCATTGCAGCCATCCTTTGGGCCCTGATAGCTTGCAGTTCATCATCAGCCATCTAGAAAGGAAAAAAGAAGAATCCAGTAAAGCATGGTTAAAAGGAATGACGAATGACGGACGGTGACGAAATATTGTCCTACGTTGTTTTGACTGACTAAAAGGAAATTGAGTGCAAATAAGAAAGCTATATCCCTAAATAATTCAAAATAGGGCGTACCTTGAACCAATCTTCACGATTCTGGTTAAAAGTTGAGGGATATAAATTACACGACACCCCAATAAGGTATCAAAATGAAAGTGAATTGTCTGCTGCTGGGATGCCAAACATTAGGGAGTGGAAGAGTGAACCGCCTTTTTTGTCTGCTTCACGAAAATCGGAAAATGTCACTTACGTGTTTTTCAACACACTTTTCATTAATACGTAATAATCTTATTAATAATTCAAACGAGTTTTATTTTTAGTAGGAAATATTTGGTAATTTTGATTAGAATTCAAAGAATGTGGACGTAGGTTAGGTTAGGGTTCTAATCTGAATTACGGTGTTCGTTTGTTTAAGCCAATAGGCAACTCAGCATCTCTTAATACAGGAGCCCAGTTTTTGGCTGAAGTGAATAGTGAAGGTCGATTCTGTGTGTTGTGTTTTTAATCTGATTGATTTCGTCTCTACAATATTTGGGTAAGTTTCATACTTTTCTTCTTTTTTCTAACAAGTTTGGCGGTTTTCCACTTGATCAAGTTCTCCATTCAGTTCCACAAATTCTAGAAGAGGTTGAAAGGATATTAAGCCAGACAGGTAGAAAGATTCCATTCATTTCCAAATTGTCATCAGTGACAGTTTATCAAGCGATCAAATAAGGTGTATGTGCGCCAGTGTGTTGGTGATATTATTTGTGAAAGATGTGCATGAAGATACAAGGAATTCTGTTCAAGCATCCATTTTACGTGAAAGCCAGAATAACTTTGTATTCGTTGTTTTGGGGAAATCGTAAGACTTTCTTTTACATTCTTGAGCTGCTTCAAGGAATGAAAAAGAATAACACCGTCCTTTTAGTCAACACTTTGCCTGCTTAACACTGACATCCTGTTCAATGAATAGCACAGCCCACACATCTTGTAGTATCTGCTATTAATAGGCAAAGCTGTTTACAGTAGGAGCCAGTCTTCTTGTGCAATGGTCTTTCAAGAGCTTTGCCATACCTCACTCCCCCTCCTTCAAGAGGAAAAATACAACCAGCTCTTGTGAATACTGTATAAAAGTAACACATTCACTCTGGAAACACATTCATTCTAAAGCTCAAGTTAATTATTAATCAGCCAAGAAGAAGTTACTCTCGGGACGGAGAAGAGAGCTCATAATTGCATTTTTTTTCTCGAGTTGGCTGAATGATGTCAGAGAAAAATTTGACAAGAAAAAAAAAGCAAAAGTAATAAAGAAGAGGGGCGTTTCTAGCTAGTTGATTGATGGGAGAAAGAGCACAATATCGATCCGCTTAACTTAGTTTGTGGGGGCATTTTTTTAATGCCACGGCTGATCGGATTGAAAGACTTTCCTTTTTTTCTTCTTCTTTGCAGATTATTATCATCTTGCTTCATCCGCCGGGTTGTCATTCGATCGAAATAGGACCAGCGGCAAAAAGAGGAAAATGTTATTTGATGCGCAAGCACCGCCTCAAACATATTTTATCTGAGCTGACCAGAAGAAGAAAGTGACTAGAAGAGGAGTTTGGTGGTGTGTTTCAAAAAATTAAGTGTCTCGTTGGAATTAGTCGTCTAAACGACGACGTGAGAAACTCATGCAAAAGACAGTGGGACTCACGCGGGTGGGATCTGGACGGGCTTCGGCTGGTCGTGGTCAACGCAATAATTTCGGCTTTCATCTATCGAACGTCAGCTACGATGGAAAAATCGCCGGACTCTACGACTTGGAGGAAACCCTTGGTTAGTTAGTTATCACACATGTTCGTGTTTCTAATCGGATTACATAAAATTATCGCCCCTTTTTTTTTATTGTTGAAAGGTCGGGGCCATTTTGCGGTCGTGAAACTTGCTCGACACGTTTTCACTGGCGAAAAAGTGGCCGTCAAAGTGATTGACAAGACCAAGTTGGATGAAATATCACGAGCGCATCTCTTCCAGGAAGTGCGCTGTATGAAGTTGGTCCAACATCCGAATGTCGTTCGTCTCTACGAAGTTATCGACACGCAGACCAAACTTTATCTCATCCTGGAACTCGGCGATGGCGGGGATCTGTACGATTACATTATGCGGCATGAAAACGGGCTCGATCAAGAGTCGGCACGACACTACTTTAGACAGGTATTTGCCTTTTGACAAATTTGCAAGAGACCCAAGACGATAAGCGTGTTACGATCCTCCTTGGATCGTTACACTAGAGGGGCGTATTTCTATTAATATCCATTCTCTGTCCGCCGGCCTGGCGTTGTTCGATTACGCTATAAATAATTTGGCAAAGACTTTGGAATGTTGTGTGGAGAGTTAAGCGTTTGTAGGGCAATCTATTTACAGCCTTGATTGATGAAAACTCCTAATATGTGGAAGTTATTACCGCTGACTTTGTGTATTTCTTTTGTCACACGTAGGTGGTGCACGCCATATCGTACTGTCACCAGCTCCACGTGGTTCATCGAGACCTCAAACCAGAAAATGTGGTCTTCTTCGAGAAATTGGGCATGGTCAAATTGACAGATTTCGGTTTCTCCAACAAGTACAACCCTGGCCAAAAGCTAGAAACGTCTTGTGGATCGTTGGCTTATTCGGCACCTGAAATTCTTTTGGGAGACTCTTACGATGCGCCCGCAGTCGATATCTGGTCATTGGGAGTCATTCTTTACATGTTGGTTTGTGGCCATCCGCCTTTCCAGGTAATAAATTTAATCCCAAATTGGCCAAAGGAATTTTTACGATTTTTAATTCCCTTTTTGTAGGAAGCCAACGACAGCGAAACCTTGACCATGATCATGGATTGCAAATACACGGTTCCACCTCACGTATCGGAAGGCTGTCGTCGACTGATTGGTCGAATGCTCCAGCGTGATCCGGCTAACCGCGCAACCCTTGAAGAGATCGCCAACGATCCTTGGCTACAAGATGGTGCCGCAGCTTTGCCACCTGCACATTACTTGCCGTTGGTGTCCCGTGAGCACCTCACAGAAGATGATCACGCCATCATATTGCAAAAGATGGTTAATGGCAACATCGCCACCAAGGAGGAAATCCTAGACGCGCTAGACAAAGACGAGTACAACAATATCACGGCTACGTATTTTCTGTTGGCTGAGCGCAAATTGAGAGCCCAGCGACAAGAGCAAGCACAAATGATTAGCCGTCGACAACCTCCTCCTCCTCCCGCCCCTCCTCCCCCTTTAGAACCCGACCCAAAGGTATAAGCGTGAATCATATTTAGTTGCTTTTCTTTGAACAACTCAATAAGTGCTTACTTTTTCCAGGAGCAGTTGCCATTCCAGGAAGAAAAAATTGCTTACAAAACTATACCAGTTTTTACCAGTCGAACAGTAATGGAAGCTATGCAGACCTCAAGTATGGGTCGTCAGCGCAAGTACAGCGATGTCGTTGAAGAGGATGAAGCGACTGGGGGAAGTGGCAGTGAATCGAGTCGACGAAGCCAAAGGTATTGTTCATTCAAGTGCGTTACCGATTAATATTAATGAAATTGGGTTTTTCTTTAGATCTTCTAGCAACTCATTGGCTAGCCAACGGACGTCCAATACCTCTTTAGCTAGTCAGAGGGCATCCAATAATTCTTTGGCAGGGAGCTTGAGAGCTCGTGGGCTATTGGCCAACGTATCCGCTCCTATTCAAGCAGCCATCAACAAGGGCCCAACTCGTTCGTCGGAATTGCGACTTGATTTTGTCGAAAAGATGACACCGCAAGTCTCCATTACAAAGTTGACAGCAGCGAGCTCAAAGCCGCTAGAACCACAAAAAAGTGTCGATCAGTTTATGGAAGTTCCTGCGCCGTTTCCAACCACCTCCAACATTGGCCTGGGTCTACGAAGTCCTCGAACCTCACCTCTAACGTCTCCTGTGACTGGCCAACGGATTGGAATCATAGCCGGATTAGGATCCGGGCGGGCAACGCCAGCCTCCATCTCTCCAACCTCACCTTCAACTACCCCATCTTCACCTGGATCATCTCCCAACGTCATGTCACCGACGGTCAACAGCAAGAGCCGCTCTACCTTACCCTCACCCAACCGGGTCTTACATTCAGTTCGCAGTTCTCCTCAGCTGATCCTCAACGAAATCTTTGAGGAGGCCGAGAGCTGCAGTGATAGCGAATCGACCAGCAGGGGAGAATCAGCAATTGCTTCGGCCAAATCACCTGGATTGAGAATTCGAACGACATTAAACGGCCATAGACATCGGCCTTCTCAGTCTGGACGGGCATCGTCAGCAGGCCCCAGTGTCCGCACCTCAACATCTCCCCCTAGTTTGGTTAGGCGCTACGAACAAAGACGCCAATTAGCCAAAGCTCGCACGGCGTCGTGTTCGTCATCAGACGCCAGTGATGACGATAATGAGGGGCGGAAGAAGCGAGCAGAGAAACTCAAGACTCTTCCACCGAGGAGGGATTCCCACGACGACTCCAGTGACCCAGGTTGTGATGGCCCTGGAGGTGGAAATGATGGTGCTGGAGTATCTGGAGGTAAATTTTAAATCATTTGTTTCATTTGCGGAATAAGTGTTGTCAAATATCTACTTTAATTTAGGTGGAGGAACAACTTCGATGGATAGTTATACTCAACCTGGATCGAGTTCCCAAACACCAAAGAATTCAGATAGTGGCAATCAAAGTGGTGGCTCCTCAGGAGGACGGCGACATTTGCAAACGAGTGATGGCGTTGATCAGCGCAATCCCAGATCCCGATATCGCATTGTGGGTTCCTCCCACGGACGGAGATATACCAACGCATGTTTTTCTCTGCTAAGCCCTGGACTTGGCAGCGAAACTCATCTTCGAGTCTCACAATCACTCAGCTGTTTGACAGAAGTCTGCGAATCGCCCGAAAGCCCTCGTATCACTACCAACACCCTGGAAGTGCCGCTTCCGTCGACAGTGGGAGCCCGAGTGGCCGCCAAAAGTTGCAGCAATTTGGAGAAGATTGAAGAAACGGTTTCGCTGGATACATCCCCAGAATTGGTGCTCGTTTTACCTCCATCGCCGTTATTAACTAGTCATCCAGCTTCCGAGAAAGGATCTCTCGATACCGTCATCATTCAAGATGATGTCATGGATACGGAGCCGGAGCCGCCACTCACAGGCTGTAGTTGTAGTTGCACCACTCCAGCCAGTGGCAAGAAACATAAACGGCTCAAACAACTCTTTTCTCGTCGTGAAGGAACCAATTCGTCATTCAAGGTAATCAAAATTCTTTCATTTTTCGCCTTACGGAATTAAAAAAAGTAACGGTTTATTCATTCAGAGGTCAGATAAACGCCCTTCCGGACGTAAAAGTCGTGGCCGAAGTAGTGGTGAAGATGTTTCGATGGATGCTGACGGTAAACAGCCCGGAGCAGCAGAACCGGATTCAACAGGTGAAGCAGCCAGCGAAGCTGGTCGAGGCAAAACGATGAATTTTCTACGAAGCCGACTGTACAAAGCCCGTTCGCTGGGCTGTTTGGTTAAGGAAAGAATTTTAGTTGAAGCATCCCATTGCCAGTACGAGTTATGGAAACGATTTGGTCGTAAAGGTGGCATCCATGTGGGTGTTGTGAGCCCCAGCGATGTCAACATGAACGGACCAACTCACTCGCCAACCCCGGCCAAACTTTCAACCGTCACCTCTTGTTCTTCGTCGGCTGAATGTTCCACTCCATCCCCACTTGCCGTCGTGCACAATGTCACTCAGCACTGTACCTCGTGTTAAAAAAAGAAAATCTCGCCGTCATCCACCTTTCGCCCCCGCCCACCTTTCCCTAGCTTTTGTTTATATCATAAGAATTTATATTGTGTTTGAAAGTTATCGACTCCGCTAACGAGCGTCAAGGAAAGTACGATTAAAATTTTGTTGGTGTAATTCAGAACAAGAAGAGAAAAGAGGAGGAAAGAAAAATGGATATAGTCGCGCACGTAATTTTCGTGTTTCGATGTGTTCACACGCGCTCCCCCTTTCCATTGCAATCACTCGTCAGCTGGAACCAATGCCAGTGATATAAAACAACACAAAAAAGAAACCAAAATCATTTTGCAATTCAGATTTTGTTGGTTGTGCAAAAAGTTTTTTTAGAAAAAATCTCTTGTCTGTTCGTTTTTCTTTTTTAATTTGAAAATTTTGTGTGTGTGTTTGTGTGCGCGCGTTCTTTACCGGACTGCTGGAACACTCGAGATCTATCCACGCTAAATATCTCCATCTTCCAACACGTTAAGTCATTCTCTGTACAACTCCTCTCTCTCTCCTTTTTTTTAAAATATTGAGTTTTCGACAAATATGCTTTCCTCTCCAAAGTCAAAAGTGAACTTTCAAATTCCCACTTGATTTTTTTTTTAAGTTAAATGAATCAAAAAACAAAAAACAGAAAAAAAGAGAACATTGAAGTGAAAAATTTAGTGTGGACACCACGAAACCAAAACCCAATTTTTGTTGTTCTATTCATCATCATAGAGAATAATAAGCTGTAATGTGTGTGTGTGTGTCTCCTTCCTATATCACCTCGCCCGGAATATCCATCGCCGTAGAGTATCTTAACGTTGTGTGTTTCTGTTTTAGCTTCACTATAGACATTATAGAGAGAAATATTACTTTAATAACTCCCGTCTACCATTTGCGGTCATTCTTATCCGATTCTCAAAAAGTATCATGCAATTCCGGTTAAGAAAATCGACAACTACTGGAAGACGGGCGGGGAAACAACATACGAAAAATCCCCCTCCCCTCATAATCCCTCAAGCCGTCATAGGCGTATTTGTGAAGAAGAAAAAAGATAATTGGCCAAATGTGTGTGTTGTAAAGGACAAATACCAATACAGATTATATATACTACCTAACAAACAGATGATGATTTTCTTTGAAAACGGATTAGCGATCTAGAGAGAATTGAAATCTTATCGCTAGATGGCTCAGTCCTTCTATCAAACACAGCTGAGAAAAAGGGGATGTTATGATTACTCTGTATGGTGCGGTTGTTTTCGTTGGTAGGTGTTAAAGTTTCTTCTCTGGTGTAGCGATCCAGGAAAGAAACCAAAAATGAGTGAATCTGCGAATGTGATAGCCTGGGAAGAAGGCGAACCAGCTGCAGCACTTTTGGCACCGGAACAAGCCATGACGGCCGTTGTTTCGTCAAGGCTCGGACAAGTGTTCTTTCTGACTGAAGACGGCAGAGTGTACCTGTCGACTCTCAAACAAGATGGATTGAGTGGGAAATTGCAAGAGTTGGCACTTCCTTGCCAGACTGTGGTTGGTATTGCATGCAATTCGATACACACCATTTTTGTGACTGATCGGGGTAGAGTTTTGAGGTCTGAATTAGAAACCCCTGAAAAAGTAGAGGAGCTGGCCATCAAGCAACCAAATCTCTGCTGCCCTCATGGTGTTGTAGAAGACGGAGGAAGACTCTTTGTAAGAGAAGTTTCTTCCCACTCAAAAAACTTGTTGTTCATCTCAGATTCGGGCAAAGTATGGGCAGTGGATGAAAGCAAGTCGTTGTTGCCAGATAAATTGCCAGCCTTCGAGAACAAAGTACCCATAAGTATTATGTGTGGTAGCAACTTTAGCACCGCTCTCATCCAAGACTGTGAAAATTCTAACGATGATAGTATCAGCAAGCCTGGTGTAGCAAATTCTAGCAAAAGCAGCAGGGATTCCTTGGACAAAGCAAACTCATCAAAGGAAGGTCCTTTGGATGGATTGTGCATGGTTGGTTCCTGTCTAGAGTGTAGAGAGCAAAGTCTTTTGTCTCTGCACACGCTGGATCTCAACGACTCTCAACGAATGAACCAGGAAGATTTCAAAGACAATGTCAACTCTCTAGCTCAAGTTTGCTGGTCCAAGGCAGATCATCTAGTCCGTCAAAGCGCTTTGTTGCTCAACTCGACGCCCCAACTCGACGCGGCCAAACAGTTTTTAACGAAGCAGCTATCGTGGGTCACCGGGTCCGAATCGGATGACTGTAACAATAGTCCAGGAGCGGCGTCATCGTTAGAAAGTGGCAATAACGTGACTCAACAGGTGGCCAGCCGAGTTGTGGAAGGAGTCCGAAACTTGGGCGATGCCGTCAACCGCATGTCTCGGCATTGGAGCGGAACCAGCCAAGAGGAAACTCCATCCGTTCCAGCTGCATCAGCTCCTGTCGAAGTTGCCGGCAGTGAAACGCTTAGTCTACCAGCCGCTTTGCCCAGTAGTAGCAGCGGTGAGGATTCACCCGCAGCACCGGCAACACCTCGATTTATCGTCCGACAGTCGCTTCAGAGTCATCATCGGTGGAAACGCAATGGATCGTCAAGTTTATCCCTCGATTCGACGCTTGTCCGGATGACAGATCGAGAAAAATCTACCGGACTTCAACCGGATCGTCTCGTTTCGTTGGGAAGGCAACTACTTTTTACGTCTGTCTGGACGTGGGGTCAAGGAGGAGTCGGCCAGCTCGGACTATCAGATTGCGTCTCACGCGAAGTCCCCCAAACTGTCCGTCCTCTACTTGGCATAGGCATCTGTAAAGTGGTGTGCGGTTCACGGCATTCATTGGCCCTCACGTTGGATGGGCGTGTACTGGCGTGGGGAGCTAATAACAAAGGACAAGTCGAGCCCGGTGAAGACCTATCTTTCATGTCAGTCCCGACAGAAGTATCCTTACCTTTCCGTACTACCATCCGAGATATTGCGGCCGGAAGGTATACATCAATTTCAATCCAATTGTCTCTATAATTTATTGTTGGCTCATTTTCCTTTTATTTTTTACTACAGAGAACATTCGTTATTGCTGACGAGTCACGGCGAAGTGCTTTTTATGGGATTCTCAATGGCCACTCAAAAGTCCACATTGATGAGATTAAATCTACCGGCCCAAAGCCCGACTGGTAGACCGAGTCGAGTATGGGCTACCGGACCACTTAGTTGTTGTTTGCGCTGCAATCAGAGCTGCCCCTGCTGGCCCCATTGGTCCGAGTTTGTTTTATCAGAACAGCTATTTTTAAGAAATTGCCTGAAAGTCGTCCGTGGCATTTTTGATCATTTGGAATCCGCAACAACATCAACATCAACTACCTCAACCGTCCGTCGAGAGTTGTTCGATCGATACCGAGACTTGATGGCTTGCACGGCCGTCAATGTTCACTCGCTGATCGAATCGGACAATTGTGCCAACCTCAGTATTGGTCTCGTTCGTTGGATTAATGAATTCATGCACGTTTGGCGTGGTTACGGTCAGGCCCTCTGTAACGCCACTGTCGTCCATGCGCTCACACTCAACAAGACCGAAAATGCACTTTTAGATCCAGAATATATCCAACAGGGAAGCGTCGGTCGAGCCGGCAGTGATATCCTGACCACATTGATGAACGAGCCTCTAGGACGACTCAAAGATTATTCATCACAACTGGAGAAAATGATTGAAAGTCATCTTCAACGAAACGATAAAAACATCGATTGTTATAAACATGCTAGTCAACAATGTTCAAATATTGCTGCCGATTTGATGCAGGATTGTCAAACAGCAGATCTCACTAAGACCTTCTGGGATAGTTGTTCCACGAAACTAATGGGTACTACCGTTTAAATTTAAAATTTGTTTTTACTGAATTAGTAAATCATTTATATTTCCGGTTTAGATGCTTTGAGAACTCCAGTCCGTCGTCTGATCCGTGAATCCCGAACTCACCCCATTACTCTGGTTAATTCCGGTCGCTTTTCATCGCATTGGTTCATTATCTTAACTGACGTGCTTGTCCACGTCAGCGGATCATCTAATCATGTCACATATCCATTGGCCACTATTTGGGTCGAGCCGATGCAAGATAGCGATAACATCCAGACCAAGGTATCATCCAAATATTTAATAAACATTAATGTTGACTCATTCTTAGAATGGTTTATTGTAGAATGGACTTTCATTAACGATGCCGGAAGAGACCATGACGCTGGCTTGTCCAACTGCCGGTGACAAGATGGAATGGCTGGTAGCTCTTCAATCTGCCATCAGGCATGCGCTTTTAATTGACGATGTAGGATCCAGCAGTAGCGGACGAACTACGCCACCACTTGTACGGTCCGCCTCATATACTTTTACCAAGTTGCCTCATTTGAAGGATGTCACGTACAAAGGTGAGTCATGCGACACAAAAAGACTACAAATTTTCTAGAATGAAATGAACACGTTTTCCATCGGCAGGGGCTTGGTTGTGTGGCAAAATGCATGGAGAGGGTGAATTAAACTGGCCAGACGGCCGGGTTTACAAAGGAAGTTTTCGGCAGAACCAGCAGTACGGATATGGTTCTTCAGAATCATTTGGCCCCAACGGCTCTACTTATGAAGGCAGCTGGAAGGATGGCAAGATGAACGGATACGGCATTCTCAAGTATAACGAGGTTTCCAGTTACAAGGGATCATTCATTAAAAAACTGCTTTTGAAATTCAGATACGCCAACGGAGATGTTTACGAAGGAAACTTTCAAGACGGCCAACCGCATGGACACGGTACGCTCAAACGAGGTCATTTTCTCACCTCTGCCGCACATGTCTACGTTGGCCAATGGGAAGCTGGGCAAAAGTGTGGCTACGGAGTCATGGACGACATCGTCACTGGTGAAAAGTACATGGGAATGTGGCAAGCGGACGCCAGGCATGGTCAAGCTGTTCTAGTTACTTTGGACGGTCTCTACATTGAAGGCAGCTTTACCAATAACAAGATGACTGGGCAGTGCGTCATGTTATTAGAAGACGGAACGAGCTACGAAGGTGAAGTGGCTGGCGTGGGTATTCTTGGCGGCAAGGGCCTCCTTCAGTTCCCAAACGGTGATATTATTCAGGGTACTTTTCACGGCTCTTGGTCTGATGGAATTAAAATCAACGCCACCTTGACCAAAAATTCTTTAACTGCACAATCACCATTGAGTCCACCTTCCGGACTGTCCATTGGCCATTTTCAACAACAAAACGGATCAGGTGTTCCAGCCGAACGAAAATGGGGGGCCATTTTCCAACAATGCTGCTCAACTCTTGGTCTTTCTCCGAATTGCACGCAATGGACAGCCGATGATTCACTTCGTGCTTGGGACCAGATTGCAGCTGTGCTTAATCAATGTAAACAGAGAACAACCAACGACCATCATATCCGCCCGAAGATACAACACCATCGTCGCCAGGGATCGTCTATTTCGTCCAAGTCAATCAAGTCCGAAAGATTAGCTTCCGCTCAACCAGTATCCGTAGAAATCCCCGAAATTCTTCAGCATATCCCAGACTACGGACGAAATCAGCTTAATGGCGACGAGTTTGTCAAGATAGAAACTTATTTACATATGGTATTGAATTGATTCTCTTGTTTTATTATTGGTGCACTTGGAAACTTTTTTACTTTGCTCCAATTACAGGCTTTAGAATCAGAGATCCATCCATTAGGAAAATTAGCAGCCCAGATAGGAGATGTCTATCGAGCTACTTACGTCGGAGTGGGTGCCCACCCTCGACTTCTACCTCATGCAGTTTCAGAAGTTCACTCGTTTGTTAGCCGTGTTTATGCTTTTGTCCGGCTTCTCTTCCCAGCTCTTCCAGAAGACCGTGCTGTTCATCTGATTCCAAATGGTATGTACAGTCACACACATAAGAAAAAATCAAAAGACTTAAAGATAAAATTTTGTTGATGACAGAACCGTCGAACGATCATCCACAAGAATTGCAGGCCGTGGTTTCAGCCAATACTCTACTTCTGCCCGTACTTTTACCCCGACTCTATCCTCCACTTTACACTCTGTACGTTCTACACAACCAAAAGTTGGACGATCTTTATTGGGAACGACTTCAAAAATGGAATCGACAATCAGATTCGGCTCTAATGAATTTTCTGGGAGTCGATCCCAAGTTTTTTATCGAGGAAGTTGCTCCGGAAGGAAGTCACTTTCCAACAGCTGTAGATTGTCTACAACAGCTGAGTACTACATTTTCTCCTGGGAAGAAGCTCCAAGTTATTCACCAGACATTCCAAGAAGTCAGTCGTTCGGTACAGGCACATTTAGGAGCTGATTATGTCATGAACATGGATGATCTCTTCCCGGTATTTCTTTTCGTCGTTGTTCGTTCGAGAATTCGTCATCTCGGCACAGAGATTCATCTAATAGAGGATTTCATCGATAAGAATGTGCAAAATGGCGAACTAGATGTCATGTTTACTACACTGGAGGTATATATTTTTCTTTAGTTAAATACTTTTTTTTTTTACTAAAATTTTATGTTATTTTGCTAGGCTTCCTACCAGTACATTCAGCATGAGAAGATGACCTTTAATTGAAATCAGAATCAAATTATTTTAAGCGTTCGTTGTCAATCGCAATAAATATAATTATCGTGGTAAACAGAAAATAACAATTTTAATTCGAGCGTCACCAACGTTGTATTTCAGGCAACACAAAGGGTTAACAAAGTGTTTACAGGAAAAGTTTATTCCCTCTGGGACAACTTTTGGCGAGCCAACTTCTTCTTTGAAACCTTCTTTTTGTTGGTAACTTCCTCCTCCTTGACTTTGGAAACAATGTCTTCCTTCTCAGCCAGGATGACTTCCATGTGGCAAGGGCTGCTCATGTATGGGTTGATTCTTCCGTGAGCACGGTATGTTCGCCGACGCATGTATGGAGCACGGTTAATCTGTAAAACAGAGAAGTAATTTTAGACAACTCCTCTTTAAACTTGAAAATGAATTGACAATTCAATTTAAGTCAGATCCGTCTTGAAACATTGCAATCTGTCAGCTAGTAGTCTAGAATGCTTAGGGTTATAATCACACTATTTTGAAAAAAACTTTACACTATGATTCACTCCTGTACCTGAATGTGATCGATGACCAAGTGATCAACATCTAGACCCTTGAGGTCAGCATTGGACTCAGCATTCTTCAACAACTGCAGAAGGAACTCTGCAGACTTCTTGGGCCAACGTCCCTGGGTGGTACCCCATTGTTTAGCCTGCAAAGCAAAACATAGAGATTAGACTCCAAATAGTGGAAAGGCAACACGTTGAATCTTTCTTTAATGTCAGATCCGTCTTGAAACATTGCAATCTGTCAGCACTTTGTCTAGAATGCTTGGAGTTATAATCACACAATTTGGTCAATTTAATTCATACAAAAGAAATGAGCTACTAACCTGAGCACACCGGCCGACACCTCCGTTGTAACGACGGAATGGAACACACTCCTTATGCTGGATGACGTTCTTGAGGAAAGCAACAGCCCTCTTCAATGGCATACGCTTAATGGTGTTGGCAGCCTCCCTCGTGTTCTATTCAATCAAATTCAAGTCGTACGTTAAGAAACTTTCACAAGCGCGAGTATATGTTAAAACAATACCTTGAAGTGAACGCGGAGGTTGGAGCCCCTAGCCTTGCATGACTTGGTCGGGTTGTCCGGTTCACGCGAATATCGACCCATTTCTACACAAAATTGAACAGTTTAATGTAACACACGATAAAAACGTAATTTAATGGATCAACAAAGAACCACGACAAGTTAAAGATGTTTTAAATATCTTTGGATAACAGAAAGAGAACTCTCGTTGACTTACTTCAGAAGTGTTTGAGGGTACAAGAGAAACACCGAACCAAGAAAGAGGACTAAGGTTAACTCCTCTCTCTGCCAATAGGTGGATTCCGCTTCCATAGGGTGCGTTCTTAAATTTTCGTGAATATAATCAATTTTACAATTTTTAAAATTATTGTCGCAATTGTGAAATGTAAATATATTTATTATTTTTCAAAATAAAATAAATGTCAGTTTGCAAATATAATGGAAATGTGTGTTGAAATATTAAAAATTGCAACTACGGATTGTCCGAGGGTTGACTCTTGTCAAAACTTTTTCGCTGAACAATTTTGCAATTCTGATCTGTTGATATAGCCAGCCTACTTGTTTATTCGTGTTTGAGTTCCGCCAATAAGTTTTCTTTTGATGCATTTTTTTATATAGAGAAGGAACTGGAAGAACTTTTACTGTCATCATAAGCTGAGCGAGTTCATTTTAGTTGTAAAGCTTACGAATTTCATACATCGGAAACGAAAGGCAAAATGTCAAAAAACAAATTCAATTTAACTCTTCCTCCTGTGGAACCAGACCCAGTCTCCACCCCCAGTCCTGGAGAAACATCAGGAAGGAGTAATAACATAGCAGCAGCTATTAACTCTGCCAAATCAATGACACAGACCAGTAGTGTAGTTATACATTCTGGAATTGAGTAAGTTCACTATAAACACCAAGTTGTCATCCTCAATGATGTACATTTTTCACAGTAGCGGAAATACAACCATGGGAAATACAACATTAGAGGCTTTGCAAAAACAGCTGGAGGAACTTGATATTGATGAACTTCAACGACAGAGATTGCACAAGTTTCTCTCACAAAAGCAAGAAGTTGGTGAACTGACAGATGATGATTTTGATAAGCTTGGTGAACTAGGTGCCGGAAATGGGGGTGTAGTCACCAAAGTCAGACATCGTCCTTCTGGATTGATCATGGCCAGAAAGGTAATACCAACAGCAGAAAAAATTTAAGTGGTTTTTTTTTAACACAGATGTTTTATTTATGTTTCCCTAGTTGATACATCTTGAAGTGAAACCTGCCATTAAGAAGCAAATAATTAGAGAGCTAAAGGTGCTTCATGAGTGCAATTCACCTCATATTGTTGGGTTCTATGGAGCATTCTACAGGTACCTAATTTAAAACTTTCCCAAATGCATTTGTTAACTTTGGTTTAATTTTTTGTAGTGATGGTGAAATAAGTATTTGCATGGAATACATGGATGGAGGATCATTAGACTTGATCCTGAAAAAAGCGGGTCGTATTCCAGAACAATATCTAGGGAAGATAACAATTGCTGTAAGATGATCTAAAATTAATACTTAATCTATTAAAGGGTTCGAAATAAGAAAAGCTTTTTTGCTTAGGTTTTGAAAGGGTTGAGTTATCTTCGAGACAAACATCAAATTATACATCGCGATGTTAAACCAAGCAACATTCTGGTCAACAGTCGAGGAGAGATCAAAATTTGTGACTTTGGAGTGTCTGGTCAGCTTATTGACTCCATGGCTAACTCATTTGTAGGAACGAGAAGTTACATGTCGGTACGTCGTCTTTAAATAAGTTTAGAAAAGTCATTTTCACTTCGAAATACCATTAAAATGTATTTTTCTGCTAGCCGGAACGATTACAAGGAACACACTATTCGATTCAGAGTGATGTCTGGTCTCTTGGGCTGTCGTTAGTTGAAATGGCCATTGGCATGTACCCTATCCCCCCACCTGATCCACAGGTATTGGCCAACATTTTTGGTGCAAAATTCAGCGAAGATCCTGAGAACATGACTCCGTCTCCTAGCAGTCGATCGCCTCGACAAAGTAATAATCCATTGTTTTTCGCATTTCTTTCAAATGCTTAGAGATCCGTTCTTGAAACCGCAGGCCAATTTCCTGGAGGAGTCGGCAATGGCCCTAGGCCGATGGCGATATTTGAGCTTTTGGATTACATTGTCAATGAACCACCTCCCAAACTACCGTCCGGCGTTTTCTCTGTGGAATTCAAAGATTTTGTCGATCGGTGTCTCAAGAAAAATCCGGCTGAACGACCCGCTCTACGTACACTAATGGTCTGTTCCACAATTTTTTTTTTGTTTTTTTCTGATGTAGTTATTAAATCATTATTCTGTTCTTAGGGTCACGAATGGGTAAAAAAATGGACCTCTGAAAACGTGGAGATAGCTGGTTGGGTATGCAAGATCATCGATTTACAGCCTTCCACACCCACTAAACATCCCGAATAAATTTGTTTATTTTTTTTCTCTCCATCTGATAAACTTTAACAACTTTATTGTTAAAAGAAAGTCCATTTTTTTCTTCTTGTGCTTTTTCTAACTAAAAAAATCTTGGAAGATTACATTGGCGTTCACACACTATCCATCCAACAGTAGCACCCCAAGTCCTTGGGCTGGAAAATCTTCTGTTTCGTTTCGAGGATTCTATTTACTTGTCTACTCATCCGCCCAATTTACCACAGGGTAAGTGGATGTATTGTTTGTTTTGTTTCTTCTTTTCCAAATTTTCAGTCATAGAATTTCTGTGCGCTGCTGTGACATACGACGCGATCATACGCACAAAGTCGATCCAGCATTCTTCCAATGTGTATCTACTCTTTGTTTTCCCCGCCACACTCCAATCTTTTTGTCAAACCGTGAAGCTGCATAGTTAACAATCAAGATGAATTTTTCATCTTTGGTGTCAAGGCTTTGGAAAGAAAAGATGAGGAGGTTGGAATTTTCTTGTTGACGATTTTGGAGCGTTGTGGACTCACCCAAAACGAACATTCCAAGTTATCCTCCTATTCTTTCTTTTTCTACAATCTTCCTGGCCCGCGCCGTTTATTAGTTGCAATTTCTTTCTTTATTCTATTTCCCATCCCTTCTTTTAATGTATAGAAGAGAAGAAAAAAAAATCTGTGTCAACTCGTGGAAGAAATTGTCGCCATTGTGTGTGCTGTTGGACTCGGCAGAGTAAAGATGGTCCAGAGCTAATTGTTTAGTTTTTTTTTGTTTTTCTTTTCTTTGCTTTGAAACGAAGAATGAATGCACAGAATTACGTGTGATTTAGGTTTCTTCATGAATCAAAATAAAAACAAGGAAAAAGAGACGTGTCTCAATCATCGTGAGTGAATTTAGTGCGCAGTGCGGTGATATTGTGGCGAACGTCCCTGGACAGTCGAAGCTGGGCAGAAGCATGAGTCAGCTGCATGGCGCAATCTGGATGTGCAGTATGCGGCAAAAGTGTACACTCTCTATCTAAAATGACGGCCATAGTCTCCAACAGATCTGCAAACCCCATGGAGAGTGCTGCTCGTTTGAGCCGGTTGAGTTCCTTCAAGTTAATAAAAACAAAAGGTTAACTAGTTTTTGGTTTTAAAAAACATTTTGTGGATTCGGCATCACCTTGTAAAAGTGTTGAGTCTTATCGGGCATTTTCCTAGCGTGGCGCAAGATTTTCTGAATGTCAGCTTGAAGATTGCCAGGTTGAACCCAGACGACACAGCTTTGGGCATAGCTGCGCTTTTCATTAGGTTTGATGGGAAAAGTGGTGAAACTGCCAGGAGAAGTTGCTTCACTGAATGACCCAAGCAAACTCAAATCACCTAACCAAGGTATGCACTTCGTTCCTTTAAATTTAATTCCATATTTAGTAGGATCCAAAAATTCACTTGAATAAACTGTGATTGTTTTACCTGGTTCAAAGATGGATAACATCAAATTTGATTTCTTTTTACTGTCTGCCCAAGAGTATAGCAGACCGTACCACTTTTCTCCTACATTGCATATAGCGCCCATATTTTCAACCTTGAAATTAAAGGTTGAAATTATTTTTTTAAAGGGTTATAAAGAATAGTAGTTACTTTAAGGGCGCCATGAAGTAGGACACAGAAAGAAGGATTCTTTCCTTCTTCTGGCGTAGCCAAAAGATCGTCTTCACCTTCTCCTTCCGCTTTTAGCTCAACCAACGAAGCATCACTCTTGTTAGCTGAGTGTACGGGAAGTACTAAGTGTCTGGATACAGCAGGCGGACTTGCTACGTCAATGAGATCGACAAAACCACATATGGTGATATCTTTAGAAATCTTACAGTGTATAACTTCCATGTCTCCAATATGGTGATGATCCTTTGAAATTTAAAAATAGTTTGATCGTTACTATTACATTGAAAAATGCTTTCTGCGTTACTTACTCGAGGAGGAGGGTACAACAAAATGGAATCCGAAAGTGATCCTGACCGTAGAGTCCCTTCGAATGAACTGTAATGGAGTTCGGCAATTTTCGTGAACATGTTTTGCACACTCTGAAAGAAATGGCTAAATAGTAAAGTTTGAATTTCACAAATTAGCACCAATTTAAACCTTTAAAGAGAGTCCTCCTTCAGGTACAAAAACACTTCCTTCTGCACCAGAAAGATCAATTATTTTCTGATAGACTGGCATACTAACAGCCAAGGCAGGATCATCTGGACTTGTGATAGCTATGACATGGAATTTGGCTGGAAAATTGAAGGGTAGGAAGGGTAAGGCTTCTTCTGGTCTGGTAGAACCTCTCTGGCCATTCAGCAGGGTACGTGACAGACCTAGAATGTTGAGACTGGAACTTCCATCAGTAATGAGGAGTACCTGAACCCCCCCAAAAAAGATGAAGATAGTCATGTTGTGTCTCAGTCAAGTCCAGATAAAAATAATATGGCACTAGGGATATTTTTCATACATGACAAGGTGTGTTTTGACCCCATTCATCATTGATCAGTATACTGACACCATGCAGTGCAGCTTCTAAATATGTCTTATCTCTGTCTTCAATATTTTGTAGTTTGGCTCTAACTGCATCATAATCTCTTGTAAATGAGCTGAGGATCTCATACATAGAAGAGAAGACAACCTACATATTTCAAAATATTAGTAATTCAGCATTCTTCAATTACAGAACTGTTGACCAACCAATGAAACAAACTCAAGTTTTGAGTGAGTGTTGAGGTGGTCCAATAAAACATTAATTCCGTGAATGGCTAGATGTTTCCTCTGGTATTCTTCTTCTTCTTCAGGAGTACTCACAACCCTTGACATGGAAAGCGATACGTCTAATACGATCGCAAGAGGCATTTTTAGTTATTTAACACAAATTTTCGTCCATCAACAACAGCAATTAATATTTTAAAAATTAATGTCGTCTGCAGACCAAACAACAAATAGTTGACTTATACGATTTTATGGCAATGTTGCGCCTGACATTTACGCCACGGAGCGGCCGACTATGGAACTATATAGTTCTTAATCTAGCCGCTACGCGGTACAGTTTCTGAGACCAAATCCCTATACTCCGCCATTTTGCATTTTCGTTAAACGAAAGCCTGTGAAAAACTGACTGCCTGGTGTTGTCTGTTTTGTGTACGTCCCGAATGTTGGTGTGTGTAACCGCGTTACGGGCGAAAATCACCCAATATTGTGTGATTGTCCGACGTGCTTCACAAAAATAGATTCCATAGTTGCTGAATTTTTATGGAATTGAATCGCGCCTTGAAATTCGACGGAGGAGGTAGAGAGAGTGGCGCCATTGACAAATGTCGAAGTTGAAATGGAGGCGTCGTCCATCATCACCCAGGTTACCCGTGAAGAGGATCAGATAACCAGCTTTGCCCAAGAAAAAGGTGATTTATGCTTAATTTTCGAAGGATCGCCGAATTTATTTTACCCTAGTTATCTTTCCACTCGGCTTAATAGACAGCCGGGAATGGAGGGAAACTGCATGTGTTGTCTGTGTGTACATGTATGTCTGTGTTTGTGTGTGTGTATGTTCTGTGTTCCTATAAGGTGTGGGAGGGGTTGGGAAGATCAAGGGGAGGGGTATTAGGTAAAGAAGGATTGAGAGTGGAGGTGAGGCTCACAAGTGAAATCTCTGTGCCCCACAGCTATAGCCTTAACCCCAATTGTAAGCCTATTCATTCATTCATTGTCTCGCTGTTTGATTTTTCAGTTATTGTAAAAACAGTCAGTGGTTCTAGCAGCACCACTGGTAGCGTTAAAAAATCGGCTAGAGGTTTCCTGAGGTCCTTGTTCTGTTGCTTGGGGAGGCGAGGCAGCTCTGATCAAAGCAACAAATCATCTAATAATGGTAAAAACATTAAAATGTTAAGTAGTGTGATAATTTTTTTAGTTTTGTTTTGATATTCTTGAAATTCAGGTGGCAACTTAGTTATTAATGGAGGAGGAGCAGGTAACGGAGGTGGTTTTGACACTGACAGTGGAGAAGAAAATGGACGTTGCTCACCTTTGTTACAGCAAGCTTCAGCAAAGTATCTTTTGCCTGTGCCTCACTATCAGGATAGTCAAAGAAAGTGCATGGTGATAGATCTGGACGAAACGTTGGTCCACAGCTCCTTCAAGGTAAGGATAGACGTTGTTTTTCGACGATTTGTATCTTGGCACACGTTTCTTGAACGGGTGCCAAGTTATTCGCCTGCCCTGAATGAAGTTTACCCATTCCCCCAGCATTTGGCTGCTAGTTAACTGTTTATTTTTGTTTCGACCACCCGACCCCCTCCCACCACCTTCTCTTCTTTTATTAATTTTTGCTTTATTTAACAGCCCATAAGCAATGCGGATTTTATCGTTCCCGTGGAGATTGATGGTACAGTCCACCAAGTGTATGTGCTCAAACGGCCACACGTAGATGAATTCCTGCGCAAAATGGGCGAGCTCTATGAATGCGTGTTGTTTACGGCCAGCTTGGCTAAATATGCTGATCCTGTAGCTGACCTATTGGATCAGTGGGGCGTCTTCCGATCGCGCCTCTTCCGGGAATCATGCGTCTTCCATCGAGGGAACTACGTAAAAGATTTGAGCCGACTTGGAAGGGAACTCCAAAAAGTTGTTATCATAGACAATTCGCCTGCTTCTTATATCTTCCATCCTGACAATGCCGTAAGTTAATTTTATTGTGCTTTCAATGCGAATCTGTAGTTATAATCGACTGGCTTTTACAGGTACCAGTCGCTTCATGGTTTGATGATATGTCTGACTCGGAACTATTGGACTTGATCCCCTTTTTTGAGCGACTCAGCCAGGTTGACAATGTCTACACAGTTTTGCGTAATTCGAATCACGCTGCACTGACCAACCGTAGCGATTCGCTCAATCCCAACGTCGATTTGAACTCGATCCCAATCAATGTGCCCTAACCCATCTCCTTCTCGTAAGACGGACGATCCATCCAATGTAGGGGTTTTTTTTTACAAATTTCAATCCTAACCTAATGTAACGCCGACTCTTATCTAGATTGTGAGTGATTTTAATCTCGTCGCGAGCCTTCGGTGTGGCCTTTTGTCTTGTTTTTTTTTTTCTCCCAAGCAGCTAAATGACTTAAAAAGAAGAAGTAAAGTTTTTGTCGACTCGTGTTTCACACAAGTGCATGTTAACGGACCACACCAATTGGCCAAAAATTTAAATCAAGTTATCCCCATTACTTTTTTGTGAGACGGTTGTGCGTTATTTGTGAGCGTAATTTCCATCGTCCACTGAGTGGTTGTTTCACGTACGAGAAAAGTGCCTGCCTCTTTCATCATTCATTATCTATCCGCCCGTCAACCCGCGTTGGAAACGACAAGATTTTGCTGCGACACACGTCTAGCTTTACATAGACAAGGGGATAGTAAACAACAAAATTAAAATAACCACCTGACCATCGTTTCAATGACCTTTGATATCTACTTTTTTTTCCTGAAAAAAAAAATAATAATTTGATTGGTTGTATTTTGTAGATAACTTTTGAATCTACAGCTGCACTATTCGCTGTAAATAAGAAAAACTCCCACTTTAGATTTTCGATCTATATTGGATTGGTTGCGTTGGATAATTCTTTTTGGGGTCAAGTGCCTTGTTTTTTTCATCATGTTTTTTTTTCTTAAAAATAATTAAATTGTTCTTCCCGTGAGGAAAAATTATCCATCGCTCCGATCACTAACTCGTGTTCAGAAATCCATTCTTGTAACATTGGAAAATCGTGTTCCGTTTTCTTTTCTAGGTGTCCTTCCTCATTGATTTCTAATTCCTTAACTCAGACCCGTTATCATTTTTTTCGCCTTTCTTGCTCACCTATTCCCTACACACCTTGGACTTGGATTAAATCTGTAGAGACGTAATCCAAAGTTCGATGGATGTTTATTAAAAAGAAAACAAACGAGGTCTGTCTCGTGAGTTTGGTTTTCCCCGCGCCCTTTCACTCTTCACTTATTTCATCCGCCGGTGTTGATTCCTTGAAAAGTTTATTATTTCTATAATTTCTCGCTAATGTTTTATAACCATTTTTTACGCTTGTGGTTACATCCACCATTCACGCCAGCTAAACCTAAAACATCAATATTACTTTAAAGTGTTATGTCATTCATTTTTCTGTTCCCCCCCTCTCCGCCTTGACTTTTGTTACCGTTGGTTTGTTTGTTTCTTTGTGTCTTCTTCGCCGTTTCTGTTGATTGGAGCATCCGTATCACTTTTTCCACGCCAAGGATAATGTCGTTTTAAACGATCCTTTGTCCTTTGCCCCTCATCTCAGCCGCAAGTGCCTCTTCCCGTTTGCGCATTTAATCCTTTAAAGGTGTGTGGGCCAGAAATGGTCTTTCAAAAGCATCACTCTTGAAAAAATCGGCAAAAGAGATTAAACCGCATCAAATAAAACAACAAACCGGTGTGCCATATACAATCCCAATATAAGATCTTAAACAAAAGAAGAAAAAAAAAACTGTCTGGCGGTGGAGAATTTAAGAGCAGTGAATTTTCACCTGCGCCTATCATCCATATTTTTAAAAATTTACAACAATGGACTCGCTGCCCCATCCACCACCCTCTCTCTCAACACCCAATCCATGTATTACGTTATTAGATTAGCACCCGCGATTTCTCATCATCACCGGCTTCTTTTTTCTATCTTTTTGTGCTCAAGACGACGCAATACATATTGATTGAGCCGATTGATGATTGGTTAACAGAAAAGTTTTACCTTGACGTCGTCAGCATATCAGGCACTCGCATTAGTTTGAAAAAGGAAGAATGTAGTGGGCACCGGGTTTAGGTAGAGGTGAGGGGTGTGTTTTCTTTTTTTCCAAGGCTGAGAAAGATCCTGGGCGACGATCATTAATTAGAAATCGTGAACCTGTCGATAGAAAGTTGAACCTGGCCTTACTTCTTTCATATGTGCGCGCGAGTGTGTGTGTGTGTGTGATGGATACCTTATTATAAATTAATCATCTGCTCTGTAGCCACGAAATATACAAAGATATACTCATTACTTCACTCATTACTATTAATACGCATTACTTTGTTTTCTAGATTTCCGTGTTCTGTTCATCCAGCACCAGCAGAGTGGATTATTCTCTTTTCTAATGCCTATTCCAATGATCGAGAAAGAGTCTCAAATGCAGATCTCGTGAAAGTAACATTTTTTAGGTTTTGGCATTATATAGTCAGAAGTCTTCCTTACGCAACCAATCCTTCATTTTTATAGCACGCCGGATCCAGGTCTATGTTGTGTGTATGGTGCTAATGTTCCTTTTCCACTACGGGACCAGAGTTCGACTTTCTTTTTTCTTCCATTCGGTTTGCCCTGCCGACCTATTTATGATGGCTGCATCTTAGATGACTCGTGAATAATTTAAAAATCTTTATTTGTTATCTTCTGTTTATGCAATAAGTTGTTTACTAATTAATTTATCCGACTATTACCAGATCCAAATTCCATATTAGTTAACGAAAAATTCCGATTTGGTAACTAATTTTAATTTGCCTTCGTTGCCTTTTGTTCGGTATGGTTTACTAAGCAGCTAGCACCCCTTCGTGCGTCAAGACCACACCATAACGGTATGGGTACCAAAGCGGTACAGCCGCTTCGGTTTCTCCAGGCTATTCACTATAGAATAGATGCCATTGATGACGACAGACATCATCATGCAGAAACGCCCTACGAAAAAAGAGACCAATAAAAGGCTGCCATGTTCATCTCTCACCTCATATGATTTGAATTATGTCAGATTATGTTCTTAAAGGAGCTGAAAAAACTCTGATTGACTGTAAGTAGGTTTTCTAAAAATAACTAGACTAAACTATCTATTTTGTTGTTTCAGTAGTCTCACAAGTAATTATTCTGTTTACAGCTATCAAGTTTCCACATGAAATCAGATTAGTCAACATTGGGAAGTGTATAGGAGATACTACAGAAGATAACTTCATACTAACTTTGATAGTGAACAAGAATGGAGGAAAATCACCGTTGGTATTGCTGCATGGTTTCACATCAGGTATTGGGCTGTGGTGTCTCAATTTTGACGCTCTTGCAGAAGACAGGCCAGTATATGCAATGGATCTTTTAGGTATATTTTAATTTACAATAGCATGTATTCACAGTCAAGTTTCAAACAAATGTGTTTGTAATAGGTTTTGGTTCTAGTAGCCGGCCTCACTTCAATACTGATGCAAATGTAGCTGAGGGAGAAATGGTAAAATTTGTTGAAGAATGGAGAAAAGGAGTTAAATTGGATCAAGATTTCATTTTGCTTGGGCATAGGTAACTTAAGTCTTGAAACTACAACTAATATTCCTCATTTGGCCATTCATTTTTGTATTTATATCCTTTATTTTGACACAGTATGGGAGCATTTGTTGCTGCAGCCTATGCACTTCGTCATCCAGACAAGGTCTCTCACTTGATTCTCGCAGATCCTTGGGGATTCTCCACTAGACCTTCTAACGCGCAAGGAATTGTATTCAATATGCTTCAACGATTTCCCAAGTTAAATCCCCTTAAATTTATGCGATCTTCTGGACCGACATTAGGTGGGTTATCTGGCGTTTTAATTAATTAAAATTGAAATACTAAATAAAATTATCGACGTTTACAATTTAACATACAGGACCCCAACTGGTGAAGTGTGTACGTCTTGATATTGGCCACTTGTACGGAAAATTTTTTCCAGTTTCAGTTATTGCCCAATATATTTATGATTGCAACGCAAAACCGCCAACGTAAGCTTTAACATTTCATCGCACACACCGTTTTTCCATTTTCTTTACTATTTTATATGTTATTTTATTTTAGAGGAGAACACTGTTTTTATTCAATGGCGAGTGCGAGTCGGATGTGTTTTTCTTTTGTTGTTTTGTTTCTATACATTTATTTAAATGCGTTTCCTCAAGAGAATTCATATTTGCTTATACCTATAGATGGATAGCTTTCGATGGGCCAAGCACCCTATGAGAGACCGCATATGTAAGCTAAAACAGAGTATACCTCTTACGTTTATTTACGGCGAATTATCTTGGGTTGATAAAAGTCCCGGAGAATTCATCAAAGAAAAGAGGGTAGGATGTTTGGTTTATATCCATGTAAGTGAAAATACTACTTACGTATTTTAAAAAGAGAAATTGGGTGATAAATATGAACTCTATTTTTTGAAGATTATTAAAGGCGCCCGTCATCACGTGTATGCCGAAAAACCCGAGAAATTTCACGAACATGTGTTAGATGCTTGTCAGAAAGCAGATAATTAGGTATGGCGACAAAAAAAAAAAATTGTGTGGTTTATATTACATTTTTCTTTACATGCTATTGTTCAAGTATTATACACAGCATTGTCCCAGACCTGTGCACAGGGAAGACATTTCGAACAAGCCGTGATCCTTAGATTGCAATGACATTTAAATGTAACAACACATTTGAAAGTTGCTTTACTGTTTACTTTCATCCAATCTTGCTATCCCTATACTCAATTATCTACACGTACAAGTGTGCAACGGACGCTTTGGCCAGCTTTGGCTTTGGAAATACGTATACTAAAAAGAATAAAAATTTCTCACTGAAAGTTAAACTTAAATATTTGTTTTCTTAGTGAAATTTGGTATTCATTTATGATTTAACATTGATCCCCTATTTCCCTATGCTTTGTGAACCATAGGATCTTTTCTGAATCTCGCAATTTTGGTGGCGCACCCTGCAACAGCATGTTTGTTGTTGTGCATGTTTTTACTTCTGTTTAGAAGGCAACCCAGCTAAGAGATAGGTGAGTTTTATTTCTCATAGGTAAATTTGTGAAAATTTGTTAATAATGCAGATAATTTCCTTGTCCCATAGCTGCTTAGAGTTTCAGTGACATGAAGAGTGTGTAGTGAATAACCTGCAATGTGTATGAAAATGTACCAGATCTGTACATGAAAAAATATGTACATGAGTACAGATATAACAATTTTATTTTTTAAATCCATATAGGCCATAATCATTTTATTCTTTATTTCCTTCTTTATTCTCCCCAATTAGGTCTTCTTTCATAGGAAATATACAATTTATCAAAGGTGGACTATATTAACTCAGTTATTTTAGGGTCCTACCAAAAAAAAAAGACATAAGAACCCCTTTTTTTTATATTTAAAAATACCGACAGCAGAGCTATAGCTCTGCCGACAGTAGAACTCCAACAATTTTTTAAATTTTAGTCCCGAAACTACGCCACCTAGTGGACACATCTGAAAATGAATCGGAGTGACGTGGAATCGCCATTTTATTCCAAGACGTTGAGCCAGAAGCAGGTCGCCGTTGTATCGGTTGTATGCTCAATCTTTAACATTTTGACGGAAATAAATAAGGTAATTCTTGTTTAGATCATTTAAGTTTACTGCATGTAAAATATTGATGTATTAATTTACATGGCTTTACTCCTGCATCTAGCCTATTTCCACTTGGGCAAATCATATGATCACATGGCTAGGTTCAGCTGCTAAAATGTCATCCATTGCTACGTGTAACGGCTGTATGTTTCATCCAATCCTTTGCTGAAATACTTAAAGAAGAAGTATTTTTTTTTCCACTTTCCAACTAGAAGGATATAATTTTAGCTATTGACCAGATAGTAGATCCCTTTGCTTTAGTGTGTAATTTTGAGAAAAGTCAATTGGACCTGTTGCTTTACGTTTGCCATCCATTGGTTTGAACTTTCAATTGTTTTTTTTACTAGACTTATATTGAAATTCTAGATCCCTTTGGAAAGTTTCTGAGACTTCACGAGGGACCACATAGTTTTACTTCCACTTGGTTTAACTTTACTCCTGTCTTGGTGTTGTTTTGCACGAGAGATATTATCTGTTCATCTTAAGTAATTGGAAATTTTTCAAATAGGTTTCACAGCCAGGTGAAGTCTGAGCTTCTGCAATGCTGTCTTTTGTGCTCATGGTTTTGTTGCAGCCAGCTGACGATTGGTGTGATGAACTACTGCATGCAGTCCATTGTGCTGGTGTGGTGAGCTGCTTCTATCCAGTCTGTGGTGCTGGCGTTATCCTGAAAGGTTGGCTCTAGATTCCTGACAATGTGGTGTTTGTGGTGGAAATGAGGAACTGATTTCATCGTATCAAAAATTCTTATCCATGTAATTGTGTTTGATTTTACGATGGGGTTTGCTTAGTAAGTGAAATAAAGAAAAATAAATGACATCAATATTAATTTTGTTTGGAATTGCTTATATTGTCCCACCTCCACCCACAATTCCTCCACTTTTTACAAACATAGCATAACATAAATACATACACACATACAATTAGTTAACCCGTTGGCTGCCACGCCATACAACCCGTAGGTTGTTTTTCTACTACTCTACGCGCCACGTCAGAAGGATCCATGACCAAGGAGGGACTTGCCATTGCTGACAAGTCCGGGCTGACACGGTGACAGGAGAAGATGGAATGCACAACCTCTAGAATCCATCACCGTATCGACAAGGGGGAAGTCCCTATGGTGCATTGCCTAACAGGCGCCTTGCGGCGAATTTTGGGCTGGTGCGACTGTCCGACCCCGCGGCATGGAAACCACGAGACCGAACAGCGCGGCCCGTGCTAAGGAGCTAGGGGAGAACAAAGGCGTGGCAGACAACGGGTTAACTAACACATAACGAAATAATACCAAAAAGACGATGATCCACGTTGATGACGAGTCTCGGTGCCGGTCGCGATTGTCCCTTTCCAATGCCAGAGCAGGGGCAACATCCAACGGAGACCGCTGACGATATTTAAAGATGAGAAATCCATCTTCTCGACGTCTCATCTGCATGGACAAAAGCATTTTTATTAAGTGACAGGTTTTTAACTCAAAGTTTTAAAGATGCAATTTTTTTACGTAAAATCAAGCTTGCAATATTTAGAACTATACAAATAACAAAGCTCACTTGCTAGTCTCAAGAAAATTTTCCGGAAGTATACCGGAAGTAGCCATAGCGCCTTAACAATTGAGCTGTCGTCAAATTAAACCACATAATCGTGATCTCCATGAAATTTGGGGTCGATTAGATGTG
The DNA here is from genome assembly GCF_021134715.1 of Daphnia pulex. Classification (NCBI taxonomy): domain Eukaryota; kingdom Metazoa; phylum Arthropoda; class Branchiopoda; order Diplostraca; family Daphniidae; genus Daphnia; species Daphnia pulex. Next base: position 2,210,568 of record NC_060027.1, read on the forward strand.
ATTTAAACGAAATCCAAAATTTGGCCAAAATCGAGAATTTTCCTGAACTATAGTTCAGGAAAATTTTCGAAACCGGAAGTACGAATACGTAAAAAAGATTACATGAACTTTACCACAAATTTAACGAGGATCACGAATATGTGGTTTGTATGTGCGTCGAATGAATATTAACTGAACTACTGACTGAAATGAGAAAACCGGAAGTAGAAAAAAAAAGTAAACATCGATAATTTAACAAGTGAGCTTTGTTGGCGGAATAGTTATCGTCAGTTACCACTAAAAAATTTCCACACAATATTTGCCGATAAATGTTTAAAGAGATGTGCAAAGTAACTAAAACTGACTGTTTTGACGGCTGAAAATTATCGAAAAGCCATCTAGCGTTAGAAAAAAGAAACGTCTAAAAATACTTTGCGCGCAAGAATGGCCTGATTTTGGAATTACTACAGACATAGAGTTTAACGCAAGTAGATCACTAGTAGATATTCTACGAAAATAAGTCAATTGTCGGGTACCTGGGCATAATTCGTGGTGAGTTACTACAGGTGTGCCTCGACAGACGGATGCGACCACTGAAGTGAGCGAAAAGCCAGCGTTGGCTCAAGGATCTCCTTGCCAGGACCACACAATTCCAATAAAGAAACTGCGTTGAACATCGACATCGGCGGCCGAATCGCGATCTCAGAGATGTAACGAATAGTGCTGTAAAAAAATTGAGTTGGGAATTAAAAGGAAGCTTGAAAAAAAAATAAGATGTTTGCGTCATACTAAAGGATTTTGGATCAACCTCTCCGACTCTCCACTAAAAAACGGCTGGCGGAGAAGTATGGCTAAAAATGCGACCGCTACAAGACCAAATGTTGAACGGCGCTAATAGTCAGTATAATTCCAGGATTCCACACCATTTAAACATGGATGAAATTGCAATAGCATATCACACAACCTATCGATTCCTAAGCAAAGAACAGAAAAAGGTTTTAACATTGCAATGAGGCCCATAAATACCCACGACGAAGGTGGAATCCAAAGTTATTTACATGATAAATCAAGAACATAGAAGCACACCTTTACCTCAATCTGTTGTAGGCTTCCTATAACTCGTTTCTTGTAGCTATGAAGTGGGAGAAATGCAGAAATACAATTTCATGACGCAACAACCCCACCGAAAGTGTTTAAAGGTGTAAACATCTTTCAGGCAAGAAGGAACCTGTTAAACAAATGGGTGTGAATTTTTAGATTATTTTATTGCATTGATGGATGATGAGGTAGTAAATTCGGAAGGTTATGCTTATAACCATGTATGCAATGCCACAACTTTTGAGCATAAAAGCTTACTGTTTTGTCTAAGATGTGAGAGGATGATGCAGATGTAGCTGAGCGTGTGAGTCACAGAAGGGTTGAGCAATTGGTTTTTATTTTTTAATATGGAGTCCAAATTTAATCTGATGACTAGACGGTAGGTACATTTTCTAGAATTCCAAGTACAGTACACAATTAGTCAATTGGTCAAGTACACAGTGAGTAATAGAAAATTTGCTACTATGTAGTTAGAAAAATCAAAATAAGCTTACATGTAAATAATTGGTTGGTTTAGGGCAGTAAAACATGAAAATTCGAATACAAAAGATGACATAACTTGTTCACATATTTCGCCATTTAAAAAACAATACCAACACCATCTAGCGGCACACTGGACAATCGTCTGAATTGTAAAATCAACCGCTAGATGATGCCAGTGTTGCATGCAGACAACTGAGTGACTGACAGCTGAAGTGTGGAAAATTGAATTCGAAAAGTGAAATCAATATTCAGCTACAAGTTAACAATAATATTTTTGACACTGAAAGACAGCTGACAGCTGAAGCTTACTGTTACCCTAAAACCGGGATAGGGAAGCCAACACAGCCGTGAAGCGACCAGGAGTCTATAGCTCTGGATAAATTTGCAATTTTTTTTATTATTTGTTTATTTATTATTTGATGTTTATTATTAATTAACACCATACCACAAGACTCTTTCTCACCTCGTCTACAGCTACAGGAGATGTCTTGTAACTTAAAGATGAATCGACCATGCTCTGGCAGCATGCACGCATTCACCTTAGTGTCGGGGCGCGCAGTTCAAAACTTCCATGATAAAATCCATAAAAAACTTCCACGATAAAATCCACCTAGCGAGTAAAAGGAGAAAAATTGTTTTTTTGTTTGTTTTTTTTATTCGCGCAATATTTCCTCATCACTATGCCGTGCGATTAAAGGAAATTCTGCAGTTGGTATTACGGTATTTTTATCTTACTGTCTCTAACCGCATTGTACTTTAGTGACGGGCCTTCTCTTGTTGTAGCGCAAATTTCAGCAACCCCTCTTAAGTTTCCACCAAATGAATCATCGCACAAGCGAAGACAGGTTCGTGCGGATGGATCATGGAACAATTTGACACTTGTACCAGAGTTGTAAAAACTTATTGGCGATACAACAAATTCAACGGAAATGGCTAAAAACATGCCAGAAACGATTCGACTCTTCCTTTTAATTTGTGTTTGACAATTTTTTCTAGTTGGGTCGGTGATAAACAGACATCACACACCCCCTGTAAAGCGTCTCGTTAATCACTCTGTCTGGAACCATCACAGGAGGCATTATGGTTTTTTTTTTTTTTCAAAAATGTACTACATTAAAAAAAAGCTTAACAATTGAAAAGGAAAAACACACAAAAAGCGGTACAGATAGCGAATCTGTGTCGCCAAACCGGAAAGTTTTTAAACCATTCCGGTTTTTCTACAGTTTTTTTAATTTGATCAAAAACTTGTGTGTATTGCGGCTATAATACTAATAGTCAGACACGATTGTCAAGAAGGAATAACTTATCCATCGATCGATCATTAGATTACATCTTTAAATTATTGTAATTACAAATACAGTGACTGAAAAGTCTCGAAAAACATTAATCTGTGCAGCTCTGACCTAATACTTGGTTATTGTCTATTAGATGAACATATTCTGGAATTTGTTGAGGGAAGCTGGGCATGGCTCCTGCTGGTATGTCAAACAAAATCCCAAATTACCCTGGTCTCCCTCGCTGGATTCCAGTCCGTTGGTGTAGTAACGTAATTCAAACGGCACCGATCTCGCTAAAAAATGGAAATTCAGAAGGCAAAATGAAACGCATTCCTTCCGGATTATTAAGATTCTATTCAACTTACTAAATACTGGTCTAGATAGGGTTTCCGCGTTGATGCTGTTCCACACACTTCCGCACAATCGAGCAGCACAGACGGCTCCGTTCGATTTGGTCGGTTGACCTCGTACATCTGAACCACAAGGGATCATCAAGAAATCCGCAGTGCAAGCTGCATCCGCTCCGGAAGACACCGTACCTTGTGGGTGGTTTACGTAAGTGGTTTAAGTAAGTAGTGGTAAGTAGTTTACGTAAGGTGGGTGGTTTACGTACCTTCTCCAGCAACCAAAGCACCAGAAATGGAAAAACCTAGTCCCGGCACATTCACCTGATCCGGGCAAACGTTGTACTGCATCTCACAGAAATTCTAAAAATACAACAGAATGAAATGATAAAAATTCCACCCCAAAATGTAATATTTTTTCAATCAATTTACGGATTCTTGGCGGATACAAATCGTGTAATCCTGAAACGAAAGTTGTCGTGCTGTGTTGACGCCTCTGGAGTCAAAAAAGAAGTTGAATGACCTAATCACGCCAACGCTTCCGGTATAATATTGCAGACATCCCGGTGGCGCTGCATCAATAAGATTTTGATCAGTTTTAAATTTGTTAAAAAACTGAGTGAAAGAAAAATAACAAACGCATTTGCCTACCTGCAAAACCCTCATTACACGGAATTTGTGAGACACGAATCTTCCAGTTGCGGGCAGACGTGAATCCGCCGGCCATCAAATTGCTGGTAATCATGGTCAACGTAATGGGCGTTGTACTGTTGTATCCGATATTCAAATACACTGTAAATCCGTTCAAACGAACCGGTTAAAAAGAATGATTTATTGCCATGAACTCTTTAATCGACGTACTGTGCTGTCCGGCGTTGTCACCACAAATAACTGGCACTGGCGACGTGGTCCCAGATACAACAAAACTATCAGAAACGCAACGGTGTTCAGCTGGTTCCGGCTGTGCAATCGAAAACGCCTCAAAATCCAGCCTAGAAAAACGAAATGGTTTCTCTAAAAACTATTTTACAATCAATTATTAATTGATCATACCGAAGTTGGCAAATGTTGGGTGCCAAGCGGTTGACGGTCGTGTAACATTGCCCGGCGGATGTATACGATCCTGGATATCCCTGGTTGACAAAGTACGTATTGTTTGCGTAAATAACACCTTGGCAAGTCTTGGTGGCTAAAACAAAAAAACAAAAGAAAGTTTTGAGATAAACACAATCAATTATAACTTTTTAAAACAAATTTCAACTTACTGACGCAACACAATCCATATCCCCTTCCGCAGGTGCCTGAGATGTTACCACGGAAAGCAAAGCACTCCGGATACGAAAGACAAGTGCCGATGTCGCCACTCAGCGCCCGGCAAGCCCGATTGTTGTTGATGACCGTTTCAAACAAGCCGAAAACTGCCCTTGATCAAATTCCGTAGTTGAAGGATAGAGTAGATCAATTAACAAAGTCCAAGACAAAATTGAAAACACAAAAATTTGTTACATTTTCCGTCACGAACGTCGTAGACTGGATTCACTGAAGTGTCTGCATTGGGGTTCAGAGTGAATTCCGATGAAACGAATGGGAAAAGTATGACGACGGACGCGAGCAACTTGACAGCGACCGGCAGCATCTTTGAGCGGAGGTTGACCTGCGAATGCCCGACAGAATAGGAAAGAAGTTGCATTTAAAGGTTCTCTCGATTCCTACCACTTCCTCCTTGTCAGCTTTGGAGGAAAATATGCAAATCTCAGGTCCGTTACTGAAATGTTGGTAACGGCTCCAAATGCGCAACTTCCGGCTTGAAAGAGGTAGTCGCTCTACATTTCTTTTCTTTTTTTTTGCCAGCTGATAGATCTGTTGAGATGCTGTGTATTCCGGAATGTACGGCAAAATACGATACAGTTTAGTTAGATCAGGGTCACGTATTTTAGACAATCAAAACCTACAAGAAAAAGAAGAAAAAAAAAACTAGAACGTAAAATAATCTTTTCTCTCACAAAAGAGGCCGAGTATAAGAGCAGAGGCAGAAGAGATCTCGGTTACATTCACTGCAATATCAAATTTTTCTTTTGTTTTAACTTCTTGATCCATTAAAAATTGGTTGAATAAACAAAAGATTTGAATGATCGTGAAACATTTGGCGGCGGTGGGTCAATAGGGAAAAAAAATCGATCAAATTTTTATAATATTTGTTACTGTTAGGGATATTTGCCCTCTCGACTCCAAGAGGGCACGTGAATAAGACATTGACACCGTACCAAGGCTAGACGTGATAACAACATTTCCTTCCTTTTTTTGTTCGTGAAATGAACTTAAAAGAGACTCGAAGGATAAAATGAACACAACAAAGAAGAGGGAAAAAGGGGGAGGTAAATGGAAGATCAACAATTGTTTCGAGTTGGCTGTGTTGGCCTTCTGCTTAAATTTAGAAAGCAGAACAATTGCACCTGTAAAAGCTAAAGGAGACAACTTTGTGTGCGAAACTGTTCAATTTCTTATTAGTCTAGGAGATTTTTTGTTTCAATGATTTTATCTTACATGGGTGCATGCTGTCGAGTCACCTAACATGTCCAACAATAATTAGCTTAGCTAGAACCGGCCGTCTACAGTTCTCCTCATTCAGTCGTTGTCAATGGAAGCGATATTGGCGAGCAGGTTTGAGGGTGACGAAAGTCTTTTTGGCCTCTTCCTTGCTGGCTTCCGTTTCCTCCTTGATCTCTGTGTAGCGCTCTCCTTTGATCGTCACTACCTTGTTGTCCAAATATCGCACCATCTTTTTGGGTTGCTGTTAAAAAATGACATTATCAAAACACGCTCCAAGAACGGTCAATTTTGAATTATTTCGTTACAGTTTTGACTGGAGGCGGTCTGTGCTCACGTTGATCGTCATCTTGATCAATGTAGGAATACTTTTCTATTATTTTCTTTTTGAGCGTAACGTCATTTACTGGTCTGGTCTTGTGCAGAGAAGAGATCTAACCCCCAAAATATTGTTACGAGTGGATGAGTTAAAGCTTTTTATACAATGTAGTACCTCAGGGTGCGAAAGGGATTCTCCAATTTCTTGTCTATGAAGGACAAGCTGGACAGCTTCTTCAACAGAACTATTTGAGAGCGACAAGCAATGTGTGGCCTCCACCAGTGAAATGCTTGGAAACATCTCTAGCAGCAGGCGAACATCATCTGTTTTTTCGAAATCCTGAGAAGAAAACAGTCAGCGTAAGTGCAGATACACAACACATTTGAGTGTGACTTACCTGAAACCCAGATTGAGAAGAATCACTTGTGCTTGCATCACTAGACTCTGACACTCTAGGAGAGAGGCGGTCTTGTTTAACCACTGCTGGGGCCGGGAACATTAAACCAAGATCAGTCATTCCTTTCAAGCCTTTTGAATCTTCATACAAAAAAATTGTATAAAATAAGAGAAAATGTGGAAAAATGCATGAGCAAATCACAGACCTTGTTTCGATTGGGACAATTTTGATGACAGTTCAAAGATCCAATGGCAAATGACGGAATGGGGGATGGAGGCAAAATCGGGAAAGTATGCTGTGAGCATCTCACTGAAAGACTCCACATCGAAAACATCTTCTTGGCACAAGTCAGACCCAATTTCTTCTAAGATGCTGACAACATAGCTCAAGACAATTTCATCAATGTGACTAAAAAGAATGGAAAAGAAAGAATACCCAGGTCAATTAGTTATTCCTCTCACAAGCAGACTTGTCAGAAACAGTTAGGAGGGAATCTAACCTTAGGTTAGCCTGTGGAATGTTGTCTTTGAGAAATACCAAAAGAGATTCTTTTACTAAAACTTCTTTATCTTCAACGCAACTCATGATTCAATCGATCGCGCAGACCAAATAATTTCGTTTACGGAAAATTCTTGGAGAAACGTTTTTCAGCTTCTCTGTTGCTGGGATAACAATAGACGAACTGAACAAAACGCAATGTTTATTTTGAAGTTTTAAAATAGACAAAAACGTCAGAGAGAGAGAGAGAGACTCTTATAATAGACCTTTCACAGCAGAATCTTTGTTGTGAATGGAAAATATTGATGGGGATGTTGCCAGATATTGTGAGGATCGTATAGTTTTGCGAAGCGGGGGAGGAGTAGACCAAGTGGGCGGTGTTTCTTTTATTCGACTTTGACTAATCGACTGTGTAAAGAAAAAAGTATACAAATGTAATCCTATAATCATGCTTTACACTAGCTGGAAAATCATATTCATTTCAATGACGAATATTATTCAATTAAACCGAGTTATTGCTATTGAAATCGCCACTTTAGTCAGTCCACCGCGAGAGGATAAATAGCTCGTGTATAATAAATTTCAGAGTCCTCCACCGGCTGTGGAAAAGGGCCTCCAAAAATCCGCTGGATCGTCCGGCATCAAAGGATCAAGCGATCAAGAAAGGATTCATGGACGTCGAGTGCCAACGGCGAACTGCGGGAAAAAATATTCAACACGGTCTGCTGCGTTCTGTTAATAATAATGCGGCTCTTGTGCCTATAATATTCACTCACACGATATTCGTTGACGACACAATCTTGTTTTCGCATGTGTTGGTAAACTTTTATAAATTGTTAATGCATCATCGCAAATGCCCATTAAGTTAACTGACTACTTGAATTATTACTTGATCATTGTATACTTGAATTATCGTAAATTGTTGCTGTTGATCAAATTTGATTTATTGTGTCCTTGCGCCAATACAGACGCAACCTTGATTTATTCTATTCATCAGTTGTTCACGGTTCATTACGTTCATGGTCCTCTTTATACGTTGCAGATTCCATCCAGACCTCAACAATACCGACGTTAGTTCTGTTTTGCATTTTCTTTCCGCTGGCTCTATCGATTAACCTCCAAGCGTTCTCGCTGCGGCGAATTTTAAAAGAAAGTTTACAAAACAAACGAGATGTCGAGACCGAAAAAATCGATTAGACTAAAAAAAGAATTTTTTTTTATATATACGGCTGACGAAACGAATAACAGACAGCCCACCAATCAATGAGAATTTCGGAGCAATTCAGACAACCTTTTCTTTTCTCGGTAAATGCTGGCACGATTCTTTTCCCCGTCCGAATTGGTGAAAGTTTAAAATAAAATTGCGGGAATATTACATTAAGGATGATGCGGTGACTCATTGACAACTTAGAGATGGAAGAAAAAGCGGACGGCTAAATGGAAATTTAGGACACCCATTTACATGGTAGCCGGATGACGTATTCTTTTTATAATGCCAGCTGTCTGAGATTTTTCCAGTTAAAATTTATTGGCAACTTGTTTAAAATACGTAATCTCAGGAGAAAGCATTAAAAGTCTCGCCGCGAAGGCAATTACTATTTCATAGCTGCGAATAAATCAAGGCTTTTAGAAAAGACGAAATTAAATGCTAATAAGATTTTCAGGGAAATTAAATTGACCTAACCTTAAAACGCTACATTGTCGGCGAGGTTTGTCTGAATACAAACAAGCCCGATCCTAAAATAAACGACGCATATGTGTACCAGAAAAAAATGTAATTTATTATTCTTTTTATGTATAAACAAAAGGGGGGGAAAGTAAAAGCTAAAAATATGGGAGATGTTTTTTTTTCTTTTCTCCGTTTTGTGTTGTTTGTGTCTGTTTGTTTGTTTGTTTTTTAACGACCGTAACCACTTCCACCTACGGACTGTTGTGTTGGGAATTGCTGTTGATTTTGGAAAGCCGAGTTGGATTGTTCAACAATGCTGGCTTCGGGTTTTGCCATTTCTTGATGCATCCATGGAGCGGCGGCCATCACGTCGGCGAACACGCCCGGCTGCTGTTGATTGCTGCAGCCCACAGACCAGGACGACAGACCGATCAAAACGTGACTGCCATCAGGCCGCTGGCAAGCCAACGGAGATCCCCCATCAACCTAAAATAACAAACAACACATTTTTGGTTGTTGCCGGCTCGGTTTCTAGGATTATCTACTAAAATTAGCAAGTTTAATATATCTGGTAGAAACGGGCAACTCACTTTGCATGGGTTGACGCTGTTCTGGGTCGAGGCGCAAGTGAAACTTTTGTGTAATTTGAAATATTTGCCCAGATGGGAATTTTGTAGAGAGTTTTGGCAGTCGCTGTTGCGCACCACATCCACCTGGACCTTGTTCAAAACTCCGCTTTGAAGACCTTTACCGACCGCGTTTGAATAATACACACAAGCAATTAACTACGGTCTGGATCGAATTGGTGCGTTTAAATATTCCATCGAAAGAATTAGACATGCACGAACTTACCAGAGAGGGTATCGTGGCCCCATCCGGAGACGACGCATTGTGAAACCTGCGGCTCCGATTCAGTCGGAAGACAGATTGGAGCAATATGAGCTTGTCCCGAAGGTGCGGCTGTTGCCAACATGAGAACGGCGGTGTCGTGAAAGAGAGAACCTTCAGCGAAATCGGGATGGCCGACGACGGCCGACACGGGAATTTCATAATGCGGAAGAGGTTCGTTTGTAACGCCGGCGTGATGTTCTCCAAGTCGGACAATCAGGTTAGAAGGGATAGTTCTGTAAAAGTCGGAGAAGATAATACGATTTGGCAGAGTTTCCACGGCGACAATTAGATTAATGAATTTTTGTTGTTACCCCTGGACGCAGTGGAAGGAAGTAGCCACGAATTTCTGGCCGATGAGAGCGCCGGAGCAGGTCATCGATCCATTAACATGGGCGACCATCGCATGCCAAGGGAACTCGCCTGGTGCGGCTTCACCAGTGCCAAGTAATTGGGACATGGGTCTGGAGATTCCGCATTGATTATCTAAGACTTGGGCGGCGGGCACTGGCGGAGGTGGAGGGACGTAGGATTGATGGACTACAGGTTGTACTGGCGGAGGAAGGATTGTCACTGGCGGCGGTGGAGGCGGAAGAATTGTTACTGCCGGCGGAGGTGGGGGTGGCAAATAACTCTGAAGAAATAATAATCAATTGAAATAAATTTTTCAAATTTAAAAAAATGAAATTTCTAAAATACTAACCAGATCTGGCGGAGCAATCACAACTGGTTGAACTGTAGGTGGAGGCGGCGGCGGAGGCAACTTGCAGCAGACTCCAATCTGACCATATTCGGCACTTTGGCATCTCTAATCATTAGCATAGATGAATAAATCAAATTAAAACGAAAGGAAAGCTACAGAAATGATTTGAATTTACCGCGTTCGGGCTGTCATCAAACGATTCAAATCGACCGCCGCAAACATGAGCCGGAATACATTCATGTGTCGAAAGGCACTGGATCAAAGGAGGTTGGGTAGGTGGGGGTGGAGGGGGAGGTAAATAGGAATCGGGAGGCGGAACAACGACAGGTTGGATCGGAGGAGGAGGTGGTGGTGGTGTTGTAGTAGTAGTAGTAGTTGTTGTTGTTGGGGGCGGTGGTCGATTGCAGCAGACTCCAACTTGGGAGTCGAAAGTTACACATCTCTATAAACAATACCGAATGAATAAATTTAGCCTAGTCCACTACTATAAATAAATAATTATCGATTTACCGCGTCGGGACTGTCATTGAAAGGTTCAAATCGACCGCTGCAGACGTGAGCCGGAACACATTCTTGGCTGGCAAAACATTGGATGTACGGCGGTTCGGTAGGTGCTGGCGGAGGAACGTAAGAAATGGAAGGAGTCGGGGGTGGTGGAGGCGGTCGAGTCGGTTCATGGACAACAGGCTCGACGGGAGGTTTGGCCATTCCAGGCATGGGCATGGGCATACCAGCCGGCCACGGGTCGTTGTAAAGTGGATCACGACAACAGTAGCCAATCTGATTGGTCTCTACATTCAAGCAAGACTAGACACACAAAAAAGCCATCAGTCAAGTGTATACACCCTGAATATTTAATAAAAATTGGGAAATTACCATGAGAGGTGTACGATATGGTTTCAACTGTTCAGATAAGAAAATGGGTTTGTCTATCATGACACCGTCTATGCTGCAATATTCTTCCAGGACACATTTCAGAGCTGCAGCACACCCTGGATAAGGTAATGCATCTGGACCTTGTGCCACTCTTTTTAAATCAATTTAACAATTAGAAACTTTCTAGCTGGAAACAAGAACAAGTTGGAAAATGTGAAATTGATCCATCGACTTACGACGGTTGCGTAGGTGGAGCGAATGGTGGTGATGTTGGTCTAGTTGGAGCTGGCGTGAAAACCGGTGGCGGTGAAGGTTTGAAAGTGGGTGGAGCAGGGGTGTAAACGGGCGGAGGTGGTGCAGTGGTGTAAGCGGGCGGAGCAGGGGTGTAAACCGGTTTCCTTGTGGTTATGATGGTAGGCGCTGGAGGATAATACGTCGGTGTTGGTTGCCCTACCACTGGTTGCTGAACCGGTGGCGGGGGATAATACGGAGCTGACGTGGCTGTGCATCCGCCGGAGCAACCCGAAACTTGATTCGACGGTCCCTGGATCACTGGCTGCTGGACAGGTGGTGGGGGGCTATAGGTAGGTTGCTGTACAGGTGGTGGAGGATTATAGGAAGGCGCTGCTGACGGAATGCATCCGCCGGAACAGCCTGAAACTTGATTCGACGGTCCCTGGATCACTGGTTGCTGGACAGGTGGCGGGGGATTATAGGAAGGTGCAGCTGGAGCACAGCCGCCACCGCCGGAGCAACCCGAAACTTGTTGGTTTTGAACGGGAGGTGAAGTAGGGTAGTATGTACCTTGAGACGGTTGTTGTACGACGGGCTGTTGCGGCCTTGGTGGGGCATCCTGACAGCAAACTTCGTTTCCGGAAAAGCCACAAGGTCGGCCATAGTTCATCAACTGCGTTGTCGAAAAAAATTTGCAAATTCATCCAGCGCAATGACGTCATTTAAAAAAAAATGATAATGTAAGCGGAATAAAAAAAAATATTTAAAATCGGAAGCCTTTAACACCTAGGAATGTTATTGGATAGTGGGCGATAGAACCGGTTTTCCCCCTTCAAACTGGAAAAATATGATTATACCTCTTCGACGGATGGGTTCTTGAAGGCGTGGCCCGAAGTGGATGCAAGCGAGATGACGCCATTTCTGCAAGACTTGTAGTTGACGCAACTGAATCGTCGCGGGCAATCAGTTCCCTGATGCGTGGAGCACGGATGACCGGGTTTTTGCCAGTAATGATTGCAACAGCTACCGCCGCTACTGATGGACGCTGAAGCCGCTGGTGCTGCTGCCGGAGCGCTAAATAATGGTGAACTGCACGCTTCGCCTGTGCATCCAGCGACGGAGGCGTAATTCTGCCCCGGTTGAGCAGCTCCTCCGGCCGAAACACCTTGGGTCTGAGCGGCTCCTTCGCTGAACGGTGACTGGGAGCCTTGCCACCAGTAATGTTGTTTCAGTTCGTTTCGACCTGCTTTGTGGCTCGAAATGATTAACGACGCCACGATTAAAAAATTTGTTTTCCCACTCACCTGAACGGCTGGGCTGGATTCCCAACGAATCGTAGCTGGATGCGCTAAAGGCCGGCTCGAAATTAGTCGAACCCGATCCGACTACCGAACCGTAGGAAATCTGGCCGCGAGGTTTGCATTCAATCAAACCAAATATGGCTATCAGGAGACAGGTCAGTGTCGTCCAACTAACCATCCTGGAAACGGTTCAAGATAAGAAAAAAACAATTTGTTAGAATAAATCGATCCCCAATAGATACAAGTCATCCGCAAATCATACCTGGAAAATAGAGAGAGAAACTGGAGGATAATTGCAAACCAGACACGCGGATGGAGCAAAGTTGGAAACTCAACGCAAACTGAAGGGGCCCACAAGTCCGTCGCAGCTTTAAATACCTGTGCGAGAGCCTCTCTGATTGAGCCCACCTTGACGGCTAGCTTCGACTACTACTAGTATACATTTTTGTTTTCTGTTTTTTTTTTCTCTTTTCATCTCTCTTTCGGTCTTCCTGGGCGAAAGATAGAACCACCTCCTCTGCCCGCTAGCGCTTGTTTCTCTCTCTCTCTCTCGTTTTCTTTCTTTCGTTGCATGTGTGGGTGTTTGTCTTTTAGGGGTTTTTCATCATTCAACACCACCAAAAGTCACGAAACCAACCAGCACTATTCACGCATAGGTTTGACCCCGACACACCAAAAAAAAACCACGAATAAAGAATTTTACCAACTAAACGTGTTTCTTTTCTGGTGGTGGTGTTATTTCACATTTTGTTATCTTTTACTAAACAAAATAATAAAATTTCAACATTTCACTGGATCTGGTTAGATATTAGTCATACTTCCCACCCAGGTGTTGCTTGTGAGTTCAATAGTATTCGACAACTTTTGCTCAGAAATATCTCCCACATTTTGATACAATTAGAAGATGACTAAATGTACAATGAACTGCATCTGTACGAAATTGGAACAACAGATGTGAGGTGAATGAATGTTGCGACAATTGCTACATCTGCGCACCTGTTCAAATAGCAATCAGCTACTGTAAGAGTTGCTCATTACACGATAAGAATCAGGAACGAATGTAAAATTACGTAGGCAGGAAACTGTAAATTCCCTTATTCTTTTTTTAACACCTCGTCTAGAAGATGGCGGTGAAAAAAGAATGTTGGGTAAGGTCAATGTACACGTTAAATTGTCGAACAAAATTCTATAGCCACGGGAAGATTAGGAAACACTCTTCTCGGAGCATAGGAATGATCCGCTATCGTGGCTATTCATCTTCACACAGGTTTAGAGACAAGTACTGCCATTAGGAACGGAAAAGCCCGAAAAGTACAGTTACTTCAAAGTGCCGCGGCAGCAAAGGTAGCCCACAAGAAGAAAAAAGGAACGACAGACGAGGCAATAAGACTGCCGTGTCACGGTGTCTAAAGTTCACGAACACACAGACAGCGGAGCTCACCCCCGGTGTCGTTATGTCCACCACATCTCAAACAGTGCACGCATCATAAAACTTTTTTTTTTTTTTCTTATTCTTTTCATCACCTTGTGGTATTTGAGGTTTTCCAATGGCCTGTCTGACGAACGACATTGAAGAGTCTCCGATGTAACGCAGCAGCACCTTTTTCCTTGACGACAACTGTCAATCGACGTGAAAAGAGTAAAAAGAAATCGAATTGAAATTAAAACCGCATTGTGTCGCTCGGGTGAAATTCTGCGTTAACTTTTTCACCATTTCGGTTTTGGCATTAGAAATCATCGGAGGAAACCGTGATGGATAACGCAGTCCGGGATAGATCCAAAATGGAAGGAGTAGCAGCAGCCGAGAGAGATAGGGATAAAAATTCGCCTCGCCCTGTGGCCATATTGGGGGGGAACAAAGAGAGATGGCCTCCTCCCATGTTTTCACGATTTTTGGTTTCGTTTCTTCATCCTTAAAAAAAAAAAGAATGCATACATACATACGAAAAATAATGTTATTTCGTTTGTTCTCTTAATATGGGGTTTTGTCGGTCTGGTTCCACTATTTAGCCATGACGTCAGCATCGCAATCATTTCTATTTCTCAAGGGGGAATTTTTTTTTGTGTGAGCGACATTCTTTTCTTCATCCGTGACCCGCATCAAAAACCCGTCCGGAAACGGATTATTGCGATGTACCCGTTCACCTTACATCACATCGAAATTAAAAGTGAAAGAATCAGACGTGAGAACCATCAAAACATTTGCTTGGGAAATCACGAAAGAGACCTTGAAATGAAAAAGATGCCAAAAATAAGAAGAAAACAGCACACACCCAAATCGTACAACATACCATAGTATACACACACACTGTCTTCTTTCCCAAGACCAAAAACGGCAAGTTCAATTGCAACGAGGAGGTTGACTTCGCAAGATGAGAGTTGAAAGGACACGCCTATCGTTATACTACAACAACTGCAGAAAACAAAAAGAATAGTTGTTAACTCCTGGTAGTAAGAATGGCTGGGATGGCTCGTCACATTATAATGATTAATGATAGAGAAGTGCTGAATTCATTCCCAGGGAAACTGCCACAAGGTTGACAGGCGAAAGAGGATTTTACGTCAAGAGAAGAGACGGATGCTTTTCGATATAGTCGACCTTCCCGAGAATAAAACAAACAAAAAAAAGACTTACGATCTCATTGGAGGACGGACGAGTTTGGGCGTTGTATAGGGTGGTAGTACCTAAAAAGAAATTCTCTTTTTCAAAGAAAATGCCGGAAGGTTAATTCATTTATGATCACACAACAATGAGGAAGCCATTGAAGAAGCGCAACCCGCTGGCTGGAGATTACATGTCAAATATTACGCGAAGGCGCGACAACCGAGGCAGATATTCACGTCGTTTGTGTTGACGTCAATAATCGATCAGAAGAGATACAAGATGCCTAGCCTGCGGTTTTTTTTTTCTCTACGTAACGGGCTTACGGTCGACAACACGCAGGGCGTCGTTATCACACTCACGACAGACTCGTTTTTGAAACGACCGTCAAATTCTCCGGTGGTAGATCTTTATCGCCAACCATGACTTTGTTCATTTTCTCCTTTTTCCCCATGGCTAAACTCACCGGACTCAGCTGAAGATGTGGCGACAGCCAATGACTTTCAGAGGTTAGCCTAGATCCGGGTTTCTTCGTCTTCTTCTTCTTCGCACATTTTTCTGACACGGCTTGGGTCTTAGCCAACTAAAGTGAAAGCTTGAATGATCCAACATCTCTTAGCAAATCGTCCAGCGTGCCAGAAAGAAAGTGAAACCCGTCGCTGGCCTAGAAAAAAAAACAAATAACAAAAAAGGCGCAAAACGGAAAAAAATAGAAATAAAAAATAATAAATAAACACAACCCAACGTCCTAATCAATAATAACCATCTTGCGTGGTGGAGGCAGCCCGACCGCTTTCTATGGCCGACTATTGGCTGGTCGCCCAAGTTCAACATCGTGTCTGAGTCATTTCAAGGACGGATCGCACAGCTGCCACCACCTAGTGTAGCACAACATCAAAACGGACGGGCGGGATGGCTGATATTGTTTTGTATTGGCTGCAGAAGAGAACAGAGAAGGAAACAGGACCAATATTCTTATACTTAAAAGGGAGAAATAAAAAAAAAGTGGGAAACTAAATTAATGGGACAGGTAAATTAAAAAGAAGGGAAGACAAATATAGATATTCTTAAAAAAGGATAAACCAAAACGATTTGGGAGTGAGTGATCCAACCACACAGCCAAGAGCAATCCAATTTGCGACTCGGAATTTCATAGTTTTTTTTATAGGTAGATTTTCCCCTCCCTTATTTTTTAAAGAGATGCAGACCAAAAAAAATCGTTTTTTTCTTTTAAATCTCTACCAATATTGGAAACAAATCTGTAAACGGATTTTTAAGGAAGCGTGAGGTCCCGATGAAATGATGTTTTCCCGGTAGTTCCTCTTTGTTATTCATCTCTATTGCAATAAATTAATAACCGTAACGATCCTGTTGATAATAAATAAGATCAAATCAGATTTGGTTCTCAAGGCCTTTGCACAAAATGTCTGATTAACTAACCTGTATGCTGCTAGCGAAATCGTTAGCCATTGAGGAGAGTTTGCTTGCCACTTTGGTGACGCCCTGACGAACGCTTTCCTTCACTTCGTCCAAATCCGGGGTCTTTAATGAGATAAGACGATTAGATTCTATTAAACATGGACACAAAAACGAGCGCAGTGACATCACCTGGATGTTGTAAGAAGGTCCAGCCGCGTTTTTGGAACGTCCAGTATTAGAACTACCTGTCCCGAAATAGTCCGAAGAAGAGATTCCCGACGAGCCCTGAAATCGTGATAAGTTCGACCTTCGTTCCTGCTACAATTGTTTTGAAACGAACAATTCCGTCAAGGTCCGATTAGAAAAAAAAAAAAAAAACGAGAATGTTATTTATAGTGTTACCTCGGCACTGCCGGAATCCTGGAAAAATTGGTCAGACGAAATAGCTTTAGCGCTGCCAAACTTTTTCTGCGCTTCGCCACTATCGACTGTTGACTGCGAGTCTTTCGTTTTCGATGAGGAGCCATAAGTTGAGCCGGATAATTTACTACTGGCCGTAGATGATCCGTAATTCGAGCTGGAGGAAGTTGGACCACCACCAAAAGACGAGGCCGCACTTTGAGACGGCTTGGAAACGGGAGCGAAATCGCTCAACATGTCCCAATCAGAGTCGCGACTAGATTTGCTGCTTCCGCCACGGGTCAGCAAATCATCAAGTCCGGAATTCCTTAAACAAAAAGTAATGATTGGTTTAAACATGTATCTAATGAGTTTCGTTGATGGGCTTTACTTGGAGTAGAACGAGTTTGAAGATTCTTCGGTCGCCGAATATGTCTTCCTATCCATGGCAGCCAATACGGACGACGGATTGGAGCTAGTAAAGGCTGAAGAATCTTGTTGAATAATGGGCATGTCTGACATGGCAGAATGACTGATATTCCTACAGAAAAAAAAAAAAAAAACAATTAAATGAGACAGGTGGTTCTTTACAAGTACTGTGACATTTGAAAGATACCTAGGGCCAGTGTTCGCCGACAAGATTCCCATGCCGAGACGTTCCACCTGTTGCGCTTTCGATGGATCTACTTTTTGTAGTCTCTCAGACTGTTTCTTCGACTCGAGGCTCAAATCTTGATACGCTAGGCGTAGAGAGCTTGTCTGTACCACCAAAGGAAAACAAAATTAATAGTAGGAAGGCCAGTCCCGTTTCAATGAGGAAGTAAAAACCCACCTGGGATTCAATTTCTTCTGGTTTGACTTCTGCCGTTTTCTGAGAACGCAGTGAGTCGGCAAGCTGGGCTTCCTTCTCGATCTCGTCAAAATTGGTGTGTACTTTGGTCGCTCCCAATCCTTTTTTGGCGCCCATCTATTTGTGTGGAGGGAAATCGTGAAAGGAAAAAAATCAAACATTGGAAGGGAAAAGTGTCAACTTTAATAATACCCCTGGTTTCTTGGCAGCTGGTTTGCGCTGTCCGATAAGAGATTTAGCAACTTTTGGTTCCGCAACCTAAACGAGAAAATAATTATTATCATTCACATTGGCCACTATTAATGATAATAATTTACATGAGCAGGTGGGTTGTTGATAACATTGACATTAGGTCCAGCACCTTGGTCTTCAGAGTCATCTTTTGGTTTGACAGGTTCAGGAACCTGTTGAGTGATCGAAAATGTTTTATTTGTTCAAAGACATTGCAGATTTCAAGTGTTTATACTCACAATTGTCTTGGGCATGAGTGATCCATTTGTACTCACAAGTGATGTATCAGGGAATGCTTCAGTTACAGCAAAAAAGTCTTCTTCCTTCTTTTCTTGGGGAGCAGGGGCTTCAGTGCCTGAATCAATATGAAGCTACGAGGAAAACATATTTCAAATAAGTAAGCGGAACTGATGACTAGTATTAAAAAGGTAAGTCATTACCTGGGTTCCATGAATCCTCAAAGACTGAAGCGCAAGATTTGAAAGTTTCTCCTTGTAAAGAATAGCTGCTCTAGAATTGTATTTGGTCTGAGCATCCACTGTGGAGCAATTATGTTGTCGGAAGAAAGCAGCCTGCAAACATTGCAACACAAGGGTTTATTTTGAGGTTAACTACCTGTGGCAAGTTTAGTTACACACCGCATTGGCATTTCCTCCAAGTTGCATGCTCCTCAGCTGCACCCACGTCCATTGTGTGTCCAGCTGTGTGGATCGAACAAATGTGAGGTGAACCCCCAAATTTCTGTGGACTGAAGAGCAATCAATGCAGATGAAGACACCAAAAGTAACGGTTGACCATGTTGGATTCTTTGCCCCACAATCGAAACATGTCTGTGAAATTAATTTTTAAATTGAGACAATCAATTCTTCTATCATGCATCATTTGATATGCAAATTAGATTCAGTTGGGTTGAATTTATAAACTGAAGAGCAAAGAACAGTGTAAAGTTGAACCTGACACTTAACTTACTTTGTTGGCTGGAATCGATCGTAACCGTTTAAAAATTGCCCTGTAAAAAAATTTAGTTCAAACATAATTAATCCTTCAATTAAACTCAATCAAGAACAATTAAAAGACACAAATGGTTCTAATAAAATGATATTATTACTCGATATCAGTTTTACTCGGTCCTTCCGCCATTTTCGTTCACAAAAAACAATTGCCGAACGCTGCCACGTGAAACAAAAAATAGATTGGACAACCTTCGTAAACTAGGTTATCTTTTCGTACAGGTGGCGTCACGAAATATCCCGTGTCAGGTGTCCGAAACTGGGTATTGGCAAGGCCTTTCCTCTCGAAAGCCCCGGGCTGTTGTGTCCACGTTGTCAATTCCGACCACTTTGGCGCTGCGGAGAAAGCGAAAATGGGCGAGTCCGGACTATACTTTTCCCTGTAATGTACAGTCAGCAGTGTCAGAGCTGGGAGAGAAGAGCTAGAGGTGGTCTGACTCTCTAAATCGATACCCCAAAAGTTTTCCAGGAAATGAATTAAACAACCCCAAACAACTGCTGCCAAAGTGATGTCAAAAACCCATCCGTCAATATTTGTTTGTCGCCAACTAGAGCATGGAAATCAATGATGATTACGTCTTGTGAAGTTTTAAAGATCGATAAAAGGAGTTGTTGTTCCGGGAGTTGCTATAGTAACTATCGAATTATTAAGACTGCTGCTACTGCCGTATCGAAGAAACTATCAGCTGTTCTACAAATAGAAAGTAGTATGTTGTGTGTGTGTGCATTGTGTTGTGTGCTGGAGAGAGCGTTTTTGTCGTGTTGTTTGTTGGCGGAGGTATAGATCACAATTTCTCTCCCTGAACTCGAAACAATGTCTAGTCGACGGGCAGTAGTGGGAGTAGTGCCTTTGAAGCCCAACAGCCCCAGCAGTTCACTTCCAGTCCTCATGAGCAGAGCAGTGCCCTCAAGGAGCTCCATCAAACTCAACGCTATGCGTCCGCCAACGGCTCTTGCAGTCCAACAAACGGGCGAGAGAAACGAAGTCAGTTCGCGAGTGGTGGCCACCAGTAAAACAAGTGCTCTAGTATCATCTGTCTCAGTTACAAAAGATCTCACATTGTCTAAAATGAGTTCGAAAACCGTGACGACGACGACGTCCAAGCCGCCACTTTGGCAGAGTATGAAATCATCGCTGGGCAGCCGATTGGACCGAGTGTCACCGAGTAACAAACAGGTCAAAGAGAAGAGCAACAAGGAAGAACAAATGGCCACATCGACTGGCACAGAATCCAGCGGAGTCTTCTCCAGCTCGGAGAATGGCAGCATCAAAGATTTGAACAAAGAGTCAACAACAACAACAACACCAGTCAACAGCAACAACCGACGCCCAACCACCCAGTCCTCTACTAGTCGATTAACAGCAGCCATGGCTAAAACGACCAGCAGACTCGTGTCAAAACGACCGGCCACTACGACAACCACCACCAGCAGTGCAGGTAAGACCAAATTAAATCATCATCATCATTATTGAGTTGATTGGGCGGGTCCTTTTCACTCAAAATTGGCACCCCTAGTTACTCTATTTGCGGTTCATTTTCACACCACGCCAAACGGTCGGCCATTTCCCCCCCCAATTTTTGATCCAATTCGGGACAACGTGTTATCAGCCAACTATTTGACCCGTTGAGAGACTCGAGCATATCTGATATCGTGATAAGGTAGTAGGTTAGCTAACAAATAAAGCACTTGACTATATCAAAACTCGTCTACGGCTTCGTGAAAGAAAACATGCGCCATTTCCTGTGTGCGTTTCTCCTCGTCTGCTAGACGACAGACTACAACCGGATTGGAGTGGATTCACGCGTGACCGGGTCCTAGCTTTTTTCTTCCCTGCTGCGTGTAAATGATCAAGATGCAAGGTTGCGACGACTCAATCCCATTAGCATACACAACAACGTCGTCGTCTATTGCGTTTTCGACTTTGCCTTTTGGCAAGTTCACGTGGCGGCGGGAGTCTTAATATAACAACGTCATCTCGTCTCTCCAGCAGGTGGTTTCCTAGTTCGGTTTGTTGTGTTGGAAGAAGAGGCCCCCGAGTTTTTTCGTATTTTTATGAACGTTTCTCCAGGTTAGAAACGACCTTTTGACAGCTGATTTCTATCCCTCGACTTGCTACTTACTACCAGCAGATGGAAAAGTATAAGAAACGAGGCCGCGGGACTTTTAAAACGACAGGGGTTTGTTGTTGTCGAAACCCGTTTCTCTCTGTTAGTCGCTCAAGGGTTCATTGCTCGTATAATTTTCGGTTAAAATAAAATAAAATAAAAATTTTTTTTTTCGGTCACGAGCCCTGAAAGCAACAAAACCACGCCCAAAAAAAAGTTGTTTTTCAAAAAACACACAGGGAATTTCTTTTTTATTTTCTCTCTCTCTACCCCTTGTCGGGATGAGCTTCCAAAGGAGCCGAGAGCAATCAGCGAGAGTGGATTATACTGCACGTTGGTATCAAGCTTCTGGTAACACTACCAGTTGTGATGATATTAAATAACCTAGGCCAACCACAAATTAACATTTTCTTGTCAATCTTCTCTCCATTTCAAGGCCCTTGTTTGATATGTCCGACCTAATCAGAGATGATCCGTGCGGTTCACCACAAGACACGAAAAAGAAGCCCCGGTTTTAATTTCCTAAAAGTCGGCCAAACCAAAATAAAGTTTCAGTTTCTTTCAATCTGATCACGAAACAAAAACACAAAACAAAAAAGTATGTGGTTTCTTTTTATCTCGGAGAATGCGCAACGGAGAGCTGTAAATAGTAACTCTCTGGATAACACAGAGAGTCTAGAGAAACATTCTATTTTCCCCATCAGCTGTGCATTGTGTTGTGTATAGGGGCTGCGTGTGTAGATATCGCAGCGGCGGTTGATATTTGATCATTGCCGAAATTCTTTCGCTTCTTGAGATATTTCTCTTGTTCATCATTCGATGGCGCCTCTTTCAACTCGAAAAAACTAGTCGACGACGAGGAGGAGGTGCATCCAGCCGCGGCGAGAAAAGAAGACTGAGACTTTTTTTCTCTGTGTGTTTGTTTCGGCGTGTGGTGTAGAGGACTCCCGCCCCACCCACCTCCTCTCTAGAACTCCCGCGGGCAGCTCTCTCTAGTCTCTCCCACTGTCGCCTCTTCTTCCCCCCCTTCGTGTTGTGTGAAAGGTTTGGCTGTCAGTCGAGTTAAGAGTAGCGGAGCGTACGGTCACACGGAAAAAAATTCAAATAAAAAAAAAGTTCGTGATTTGTTTTTTTTTTTTGGCGGGAGTGACCAATTTCGTGAATTTAAAAAAAAAAGGTGGGGGGGAGTTGTACATGTGCGTGTATTTGAGACGTGATTTCAATCCTCTCCGATGTGACTCGATGTCCGTTGACGTGTCCAACCTCGCCATCATGAGCAGTGGAATAGGCAACAACAACCACAACAACAACAATCATCACCTGCAGCGGATGATTATCGCCAAACCGACCCAGCATCATTATTTGCTCCTGGTTCGGCTTCCAGCGCCGGCTCTCATCCAGCAGAGGTGCTGCTCATTCCGCCAAGGTAAACCCTTGCGTCAACTCCTTATTATTGCGTTACGTAGACTACCTGACGAGAAGGAAACGGTTGAGCAATTTTAGCCAACCGTTTGGCGACCCGGGAAATCGAATGAAATCTCCATACGCAATAGAGAGAGAGAGATAGAATGTCTCATCAAATTGCCCTCAAAAGGGCATCAGATGTTGTCTGGCCCTGCTGCTGCTACCTGGAGACCCTGGAACTTGTTTCACAATGTGAACAAGAGTGTGACTTGAATGCTCAAACGATTTGACTCGCTATCAAGTCTATGAAATGATATCAAAAGAAACTAAAACGGCACTCGTCTATTATCAAACTCCGTCCTAATGTAACGATGATCGAAAAAAGAACTTTTTTTTGAACGCGGGACTGAATTTCCTGTGTCTACCTGTGAGTCTCTTAGACTTTTTGCGATGCCACTGGCCTCGTGACACGATAGAGTCGTCGGCCAAAAAAACAAAAACAAATTGACATTTGCACGCAGGTAGAAAGAAGAAGAAGAAGAAAAAAAAAACGAATTTTGTGTTTAAGTGCTGGCTTTTTTATAGTTGTGGGTTCGACGGCTCGTTGAATTTGCGCCAGTCTATAAAATAGGGGAAGGTGCTGCTCGAATCAGACCGCGAAAACGGTCGCTCTGCTGGCCCGATTTAGGAATAGAAGTTGGAAAAATGTGTATCGACAAAAGACGGTTGCGGTCACAGAGCTTGCTTTGTTTAGCTACACAGTAGTTGAGCCTTCTTCTTTTTGTTTTTGTTTTCTTCGACACCGGTTGTCTCTCACCTGCGGTGCGCACCCAAAGTTGAAAGCAATTGAACCCAATTTCGATTGGGAATGATTTTCTTTGATAGCTTTAGCTCTAGTAAAAGAATAAAATAAAATAAAAACACACTTGTCTAAAAAAGTGGCGTATATTGAATTTCTCTCCTTATCTAACTATCTCAAGGCTGGCCAGCTGTATTTATATGCTCGCCATCTTTGTTTAGAAATATTCCAAACATTCGCCCCTTTTTCCTTTTGGTTGTCTTGTTGTTCACCGCCCAGATGAAATATCCTCCACCGAATTCTCGTTTGCCATGTGGCAAAGGTTAGACGCAATTTGTTATAGGCCCGCCCGCCAGCAGTCACATTGTGTAGGGCTATACACAGTAGATTTCTGCATATCACTCGTATACGTGTGTGAGGCTCCAGTCGTTGTCCATGTACGGCTTATAATTGCAGCTCGCAGCCGGACCTCGGCGGTTGGACTTTTCTGAAAAAGACTGATGACTCGCTAGAGCTCCGCCAATAACTCACCAACTGCGCTCTAGGACTCTGTTGATTTTGTGTGTGTGTCCTGGGCTTCTCTTTTTTTTATTTGAAATTTTTAGACGCAAAGACACACACACACACACACACAAAGTTGTTTTGAAAGAAACTCGACGACGGGATTTTTAAGCGGTTGAAAATACAGGACCTAAAGTCCGCACCAAATAAAACCGGCCCCCAAATAAAAGACTCTAACCCTTTTCTTTTTTTGGTTAATAAAAGAAGAAAGACAAAATTCTTGTTTGTTGAATTTTATAAGAATCAACGGGTGGTGGTGGTGGATGGTGGTGGTGTATAGCGCTTAAGAGCTGGTTATCACGCGTCCAACATCACGGTGTATTCCCGTTTTTTTTTTTATCTTCTTTTTATTTTTAAATTTCATTTAGAATTCTCTGAAAAAAGTCTTTGGAGAGAAGAAATCAACAAACAGTTGGAGAGTCAAATACATACACAACCAAAAGAATAAAAATAAAAAAAGAGTGGTAACTCGACGAGAGAGATATCCTATCCTATAGAAGACTTTTCGGCTTCTGTTTCGTTTCAATGTCCGTAATCCTGGATGGCTTTTTTAGTTTAAAAAGAATCCCATCCGGGGCGGATGACGTCAAACTCTTTTTTCTTCTCTTTTCTTCCTTCGCTTGGAATCATTAAGCGGGAATTTTGCACGCAAACGTGATGATAAATAAAAGAAGAAGAAGAAGATGGTATTAAAAACAAGACATCAAAAGCTACCAACCAGCGCAGAGATTGCGCGCAAGTTTGTGTATTTATAGAAGAGGAAAGGGAAAACCAAATTCCGGCGAGCTGCGCTAATTTCAAAAATAAAAGCGCGCGTGAATGCTCCCATTGCTCCTGCTTTCTTTGAAGATTCACGCCGAGTTCAACGTCCAACGTTGTTGAATTTGGGCGACACATTCGTGAATGAATGTCGAATGACGAGCGAGAAAAATAATTTTGTTGTCCAGGCCGAAAAGAAGAAAACGGCAGGTGGTGGGCAGCGCCAGGAAAAAAAAATTTTAAAAAGATAAATTTTCTCGTTTCTTTTTGATCAGAAGGTTGTTGTTGTTGTTGTTGTTGCGTAGTAGAAAGTCGAGGACGGCCCAACAACGTGACGAGAATGGCAAGAAGCTGTTAGATGGGGAATGCGGCGTCTGGGCATGTGGAGGGGGGCCTATTGGCGTCGCACCTTGTACGTACCTGTACCTGTGCCTTGTGTGTGTGTGTGTCTGTGTTGGTCTATTCCATCTCTTCTACACTAGTATTTTTCGCCAATTCAAAGCTTCTCTATAGAACGTCAGAGCCCCGAAGAAGAAAAGAAAAACAATTGGTTCGTCCTTGATGCCATTTTCTTGCCACCAGCCATTCTATTTTGTTTTTTTCCCATTTTTGAGATGTAATAATAATATTCTTCTCTTTTGATGATGTAAAAAAGAATGAAAAGATGTAAATGTACAGACGAGATAATTTATGCGGCCCGTTAAGAAAAGCCGAGGGACGGGACCGTATAGACCCCGAAAGAAACAAAAGTGTGAGGCACTGTGAACTGCTGGACCTCGAAAACCATTTTTGGGAATGACTAAATGTGTTTTTCTTCTTCTTTTACCCAATTTGCGCATCCTATCGTATATAAATCCCAACTCGTTCCAGTCCCATCCAACCGGCTTGTAGAACCCGGAGAAAACAAAAACGAGCCAATCAATTGCGTACTAGGGAATCTCAGCCTAGAAACACAAACGCGATGATCACATTCCCCCAACTATTTGTGAATGCAGCAGCAGAGTCTCAATTTAATATCATATTTGGAACAACTGAAAACCTACATGCGCATTGTGTCACGCCGGATTTTTTTATTATTTGTCTCTACCAAAAAGAGAAAAACAAAAAAAACTAAACTAATGAGAGACCTCGTTTCTTATTTCGTACCATATGCTGCTGCTGCTGCTGGTACTGGTGGTGGTGGTTGGATCTAATATCAGGTCGACTCATCCACCATCTGTTTTCAATATTTTTGGGGTTTGTTTCATTTTATTAATACAAACAGAAACAAAAAAAGGAAGTTCTCTTCTTCTTCATTTTTCTCTCTTAAAAGATTTCCGTGTCGAGGTGGCGAGGGGAATAATAATAATTTAAAAAAAAAAAACTAGCAACTCACGCGGGAGTCGTCTAGGCTATTTCAACCACCGGCAACAATCAGCACGTTCCCGCAGGAAGTAGGTGTGTGTGTGTGTGTATTTTTCCAACCTATTCTTCCTTTTTGAATTTCAATAGAATAGGGAAACAACAGTATACTACACTGGAAAAAAGAAAGAAATATCCATAGAGCTCCCAATGTACTGTACATCTACCGATTTCTATTCTCTACCGACGTCTGATTATTCATCACGTATACAGTGGGAGGGGTGGTGGTGGCACCTGTATATAATGCAGACACACACCTCGGTGTGTGTGTTATGATGGTAGGAGGCCCATCAGTCACGTCGAATTTGCCCACATGTTGAAACACACACTGGCTGGATAGAACCCCCTACGTATACAGCATCTCTTTCTATCTGATCGTGTGTGAATCAGATGAATTAGCATACACACTAGTCTTCCCCTTGACTTCGTGTGAGGTATAGAGTAATTATTATTTTTTGAAAAAAGTTCATCACCCGGAACTGTCTGGCTCATTTCTGGCCGATTTCCAGCTCCCAAACTAAAAATGCTTCAAAGATAATCTTTCTCAATTAAACCAGGGGAAAAAACATTTCTTGGGGTTCACTGTTCCCGCAAGGGTTTTCCGACTTTTTGTTTCATTGTCTCTCCAACGTCATAAAGAATGAAAAGGTGCAAATCTACAATAAAAGAAAAGAGAGTTCCTCAAACTTTTGTTGTTGTTCAGAAGAAGAAGAAATGAGGTTTTCGAGTCCATAAAGCTTTTTGTTTGTTTCCCACAGCTCAGTTTTTTTTTTAAATAAAAGAAAGAAAAACACAGAAAAGAATGTCTTGGATGTTTACATAGGGGACGGACGCCCGTGGGCTTCGTCGAGAGAATCGGAGCTCGCCAAAAGATGAAAGTGAACGGAGCGCACGCATACGCCGTCATTTTGCGGCTGATTGGACCTGATTGACAGCTCCATCCGACTTCATTTGTCTTTGACCGCCCAGTTTTGCGTACCCTACACCAGCAGACAACCTGCCGATAAAAACAACTTGTTTTATGCCTAGACAAACTAATACTATACACAACTTGCCAAGGAGATCGAGTTTTGTACAAAATCCCTCGAGCCAAGCCGTGGCCCAGTTATTTTTTTGTGTGTTCCAGTCGGGACCATTAAAAATAAAAAAAAATGTCCCTTTCCGTCTTTCTTCTTCTTCGCCTTCGACGACCATTTTTAGAAACAAATCCTAAAAAATAAGAAGAAAAAGATAAACCCAAAGACGATGTGTTGTTACTATATAGTCACTTCCGCTATCGTATAGGGCTACAACATCGTAGGTTCGATAGTCATTCGTTTTGATTTCATTTTGGTATGCAGCAACAACTGGTGATGCAAGTCGCCTTGATCGGGTCTCTCCTAAATATGGTTAGACCAAACTCTGCATACAACCGGCCTCCTCCCCCCTTTTTTTCAAAATGTTATTTTTTCTTCCTTCTTTTGTTTGGTTGTTGTGGAACAATTCGAAGGCGATAGATTTTTGGATAATATCACAAGAATCTCAATAACGATGTGGGCCAGCAAGAGACTCGACCTGAATCTTTTTTTCCAGTTATCTCTTTCTCTACGCTGTGTGTGTGGATGTTTATGACGTCCTATAGGATTAGAAGACAACAACATTAAGGGCTCTAATGTTTTGTTGACTGACTCGTTCCAAACTGATTCCATTGGGAAAACAATTTCGAAAGTGTTTTTCGCACCCACGACCTTTTTTCAGACGGAAATTTTGAACAGACACTCAGTAGAAGACGGGGTGCTATCAGGTGGGCGGTGACTATTCTTGGCCGGCCTCGAAACCAAAAAAATCGCGCATCATCTCTTGTGAGAGAGAGAGCCAAGTGGCTGTTGCCCGTTTGGCTTTGCTGGAAAACGGAACTAGCGGAAAAAAGAAAAAGTCTGTTCTGACGAAATTGTCTTCATGTTTCCTTGGCATGATCTCCACCGTTGGAGGGAACACTCGTGTGTGTGTGTGGGTCCGCTAGCTCTTTGGTTGCCCAGTTGATAGTTGGAAACTGGAGGCCATTCGAGGCTGGTCGTTTGATTGCGGTGGGCTGTGTGTTTGCTGTGCGTGTTTTTCTCTCTTCTTGTTTGTTTGTATTTCTTCGTTGGCCGGCAGCAGCTGCTGGTGTCTCCCGAACTTGTGAACGCTGTTTCTTCAATCTTCTGATTTTTTCGCGTGTGTCTGCGAGAAATTTCGGTTTCTTCGTCGGCACCTTTTTGATTGGTGCCGACCCGAGAGAACTGGACATAAATAACATCAAAGAGTTGAGCTGTTTTGGCCCAGCGCACTCGCATTTGCATTTTCTCTCGTCTCTTGTGTGTTGTGTGTTGTGTGTTTGTCGTTCAACTGGCTGGTCCGCATGGATTTGTTGATCCTGTGTTTAATAGCCGTCGCCATCATGTCCATCTTGTTGTTCGCATTCGGGTCCTGGAAATCGCTCAGGCCCAGGACCATCGCCCCAGGTTGGTTGGAACCTTTCGCCTAGCTCCTAAATCGAAACGATCGATCGATTCTCCTTCCCTATTGTTTTTTTCTGTTTGTTCTTAGACTTTTTTTTGTATTCCTTATCTGGAAGAAATGGACGATGATTGAATCATCTTGATAACTCGACAAATCAATTTCTCTTTTTTTTTTCTTTCTTGCGTGTGTCGTTTGTCTAGCGGATCAAGCCGTCATCGTCGAGTTGCGCAATCAGATCCACTTGCTGAAGAACCAACATCACGACCAACTGGAACAGCTCAACCGTGAACGTAAGTGCATACATATATATAAAACACTAACCAAATTATAGAGTGTGTCTAGCTCTCTCTCTCTTTTCCACTTGACACAATTCCAACGCTCATGACCGTCGGTGTTTCAGTTTTTAGTTTTGTTTCGCTTCATTCACTCACTCTCTCTCTCTTGAATAGTTTCGACAGTCAGCGACAAGTTGCAGAAAGAAATGACGATCGCTCTTGCCGAAAAGGAAAACCAATTCCAGCAACAGGTTAGTTGTTGTTGCTGATCTTTTATTCGATGTTTTAAAACTAAATTCCTTAAACGGAACATTCTCGATTTGGGTTTGATTTTTGTATTCCAGTTGGAGGCCAAAGAAGCGGCCTGGCGAGCCGAGTGGACGGCCAGGATGGTGGAGGAGCGGGCCGAGCTGGAGCGCCAACTATGCGAAGAGCGGGCGGCTAGAGCCGAGGCGGCCGAAGCGGCCGTGGCCGTCGTGTCCGAGGAGCGGAGAATTTGGCAGCAGAAAATGGACATCCTTTTAGAGAAGAAGCGCAACCTGCTGGCCGAAAAGGAGAGGCTCGACAAGAACATCCGACAGGAAGTCGACAACCAAGTCCAGGTACCAACCAACCAAACAATAAAATAAGAAAAATGAAAAACCCCATTATCTTGCGTCATCGTTGCGCGCTGCTTATATAGGGTCTCTATCTTTTACCTTCGACCACTTTTCTAGTTCAATCAGTTACAAAAGTCCAAAACGCCGCTGGCCATTTGTTTGAAATGTCCTTTTTTGGGGGGGTTTTTAGTTTTACTCTTTTTTATCAGTTAAAGTGTGTTCTTTGTTTTGTTTTGTTCGACAATTACCTCTGGCGCGGTTGTTTTAAACTGTCAATGAACCGTAAGTCATTCTGTTTTATTTTTTACCCTGGACACACAACAAACGAACAACAGGCGACCGTGTACGAGTACAAGAAACTACAAAAGGAGACGACGTCGCTGCAGGCCGTCTGCGATCTTCGGGGTGAAGAAGTGCGGACATTACGCAACGACCTCGCCAAGGTAAAGACAAAAACCCACTCGGCTCGTCTGAATTGTTTACATTTTTAAAACGAATTGCAGGTGACCAGCGCAGCCAATGAAGTGCCTCATCTGCGGGAGCGGATTAACACACTGGGCAACACGGTGGAAGATCTCAAAGCCCAGCTGGAACAGAAAATCAGCGAAGAAAGGTAATCATTTAAATACAACGTCAATCAATAAGGGAAATTGTGTGGTGAACATTTGTTGTTTCTCTGTTGTAACCACCAACCAACAACAGGCGGTTGCAATCGGAAGTCAAGAGGTTGGAGTCGAGTCACAAGGAGGAGTCACTGACGGTCCAGCGGCTCTCCATGCAGAACGAGCAGCTCTGGTACAAACTCCAATCGTTGCAGAGGCGTCCATCGCCCACCCACACACAGAACGGTACGACGTCATGATTAGTATTATGACTCATTCGCCATTAAATTTATGGAATGGGGGGAAACGGTTTCGGTCTAATTCATTTCGACGTGGTTGTTTATTAACGAATTTCATATCGGTTACCCCCTTATTCGGCAGACTGCGATCGAACGAGTCCAACTAAAGGCCACCACGCTCAGTCGTCGCCGTTTAATTCGACGCCGTCGGAAACGCCCAAGCTCAACCGGAGGGGCCTGCCCTCGCCCAATTTAAGGTAATTTGCATATACCGTTTTTTGAGCTGTAAAATGGTTAATACCGCGCTGACTAATTGTTGGGGGGAAATGATGAAATTTTTTAATCGCACAGTCCGATTATATCGGAGAGCGGGACGGGAGAGAACAACAACAACAGCATCACCAGTTTGACGCCGGACGGCACCGGTGGCCAGGTGAAGAGGCGTCGCGACGCCGTGGTCAGCAATGGCAGCGGAAAGGGTCGAGCGGCGTCGGCATTGAGCGACGTCGACGACGTTTTCAGTCCCAACACGACGACGACGACGACGGATGCGACGATGGGCGACTCGACGCCGCCGGAATTGGCGTCGTCGGGAGATGACGACGCCGAGTCGCCGACGGTCCGCGATTTCACCAAGAAAAACGACTCGGTTTCCTACGTCCTGGAACTGGGCGGCGAACATTCGCCGTCGTCCATCTGCGGCGGCATCTCGCCACTGAGCGCCCCCTACGCCCTCCTGACGCCCGGCTCGCCCTGGACGTCGCGACGGAGTAGCGGGCTGGTTCGCTCGGCCAGCCTCCGCTACCCGCACCGGCCCTACAACGCCCACCACTGAAACGAAACCAACAGCAGAGCTTGATTGTTATTATCTGAAAGAGAATTCAACTCATTCAAATGAGGAGAAAGCACTCGAAACGCCTATTCGAATCAACCGGGAAAACTAAACATTTTTAAAAACCGATAAATTGCGGACGAGTATTAATTTAGGAATTCAATTTTTCTTTTTTCACCGGTGCGGATGGTTCCGGTTGCGTTTTTGAGGAGAGAAAGAGACGATTAAAATATTTTGTTTTTAAATGCTGAAAAACATTCCGTGAAAAATACCAAAACGATTTCAATCAGGAAGGTGCCAAAAAAGTACGTTCAAAACGATCCATCACTTTTGGGATTTAATATGCAAATTTTAGCGGGTTATACAAAACAACCACAACCAAAATCGTGAGGATACTAAAAGACAGAAGAAGAAGAAGAAAAAAAACAACAAATTGAAAACCAGCTGATTTCGCGATCGCGCCTACGTCATCCTTATTTTTCTGTTTTTTTTTTCGTAACACACACATTGATCAATGATTCGATCACTGGATTCTTTTTTTTTAAACCACGCAATAATGAATAATCGATCGACATTTTTTTTTACTATAATCACATAGCGAAGTAAACACACACACACACCTATTATAAATACTATACACAGACATGCATTTACTATTTTTGATTTTGTTTTTTGTTTGAGGACTGCGAGCGAGATGAATTGAGCGAGTGCCATTATTTTTTTTGAAAGGAATGTTCATGTTATACCACAAACAATGATGACGTCATCTTTTTTTTCTTTATTCACGAAACACACACAAAAAACATTTGTAGTCCGTCCATTTTTTTTTTCGAACGTTGTGTTGTTCTCTTGTTTGTCATCCCCCTACCCCACATTTCTGTTATATTCAAATTTCACATAAAACACAAATCCCGGTGACGTGTTTTTTTTTTATTTTTTTAAATTTTCTGGTTTGGTTTTATTATATACATGAAAATATATTTGTCTCGTCATTTTTTTTTTATTTTGTGCGGTTGAAAAGAAAAAATGAAAACAAAACAAATCTGGGTGGGATAAAGTGGAAAAAAAAAAATCGCCTGAAACATTTTTAGTCTGTCACTGTCCACGGTAATATCAACAATTCTATATATTATATATATAAATTTATGTATGTAAACAATACACAAAAGTATTTGGTCAAGAAAAAAAGGCAAAGAAATCTTGTTTTGTTTGTTTTCCACTTTTCTCTCGACAATTCAAAATTATTCCGCGGGTAGAAAAAGCGCCGAGTCAAAATCAACACTGGCGCCTAATTTCCGTATTTGGTGGCCACTCCCTCTGGCGGAACGAACCGCTGAAAAAAAGAATCGGTCGTTTTTATCTAGTGGAAAAACGAACGTCGGAATCGTTTTGATGGCCGACATCTTCTCGTAGAATTCAAAATTTGAGAAACAATTAAGTGAGCTTTAACAAACTCGACACCACCAACATTTCCATCATATTTGACTGCCATTTAAATCTTAATTCATCCCATTAAAACGTATTGAAAGTGTAGCTGACACACCACCGTCAATCAGCCGATGGAGAACTACAAAGGTGAGTCAATTCTCTTAACAATTTGAGATCCTTTCAGGTCAACGGGGAAATGACGAGTTGATGAATTCATTCGCCTGAATGAAGTCTGCGTCACCAATGTTACGACTTGGCAGACCATACACTACCGATCCCCTTTCTTTTTTAAATCTCGAATCAAATTAAAAATAAAAAGTTGAAACTTGTTTGATTAGATATGCTACAAAC
Organism: Daphnia pulex; assembly: GCF_021134715.1. Lineage (NCBI taxonomy): Eukaryota > Metazoa > Arthropoda > Branchiopoda > Diplostraca > Daphniidae > Daphnia > Daphnia pulex. The sequence continues at coordinate 2,243,531 of NC_060027.1, forward strand.
ATCCGAAATATCTCTACGCAGGATGTCAAATAACTAAAACATGAGTAAACTTCCCATGTGTAGTTTCTTTTTAAAATTTTTCTTTCCGCTCAGGAAGTCAACGTTAGTAGTAACTGTTAACATGATAAATTCCGGATGATTGTTTACGTGACTTTGAAAAAAGAACCATTTTATTTTTCTGTCTCGGTCGTTGGCGTGATTTACGTGGCTGTGTGTACGTTGTCGGGCCCACACACACGTAACAAAACGACAACCAACATTTTTTCGCTGTTTTGTGTGATGCGGGGGTTAACGGTTGGTGCCGGCGATCGAATAAAAAGAAAAATCTAGTTCGTTGGCCTTTCCGTTGTTGGCTTCATTCTATCTCTCGAATGTTGTCTGTTACACGACAGTTAGTCATTGATTTTTCGATTTCGTTGGGCGGAAGTAGCCACGATCGGTGGAAATGTGGGAAAAACAGTCGAGTTTGAACGTTTACGACATTATGCGTCATGCAGTGTACTGAATACGATTAGATCCAACCCCCCCTATGTACTGTATACACTGCATACCATATCGGGAATATTCATTTCCAACCGAAAAACTGGAGAGAAGGTGAAGGGGCTGTCGTCGGTTGCGAGAGGCTTTTGCGGCCATTACGCCCGACGGGTTGTCGACGGCGTCATAACGAAGAGAAGACACGCATGACGAAAGAAACATATTTTGAGTATAATACCGTAATAAGGGCGAACATTCTTCTTCTTCTCTTTACTTCTTCTTCGAACAAAACGATTTCGAAAAGATGTTCAACTGCTGCGCAACATCAGCTGCATCTGCGTGCGGCGCGCCATTTTCGAAATGTTTGTTATATAACATTCTTCCCCCCCTCCGCAAAAGTATGAACAGGAAATGTATAATCTCTGCTGTTTTAGTTCCAATCAAGGCGTCAAGGCTTCATCAACAAGACTTTTGATGGATTAGTCCGACGCACATATCCAAATGTCGTGCTGGCCAACGCTCACAGCTGTTCTATACAGCATAAGACATTTTGAATTTCAGCGCGAAAACGGCATATCCTGTTCGAGTTCGCCGGGGACTTCTAAAAAACGACGATACATTAAAAAACGTTTGCCTAAAACGTCAGATTTCTCTCTTCGGGAAAAGAAAACGTTAGCGTTCCGCTTTCTTTCGAAATAATATGCCCAGCAACCGACCGTCTTTTGTTTATATCGGCTCTCTCTCTCTCCAGCTCTCAACATCGCAATAACAATAATGAGCGGCGATCATTCTTTTTCTTTTAATTGTTTTTCTTTTTTTTTTTTTCTTTTTTGCGTTCCTTTTTGGCGCAATAAAATAGAATAAAATTCACGATTGAAAAGTTGCTCGTCAAAATTTCCTGTTCGTTTATTTCATCCGTTCAAAATTTAAAAGTTTTATTTGACGCGCGTTAAAATGTTCGCTACTGTAAATTTCCTCCAGCAGCCAGCCAGCCAGTCCGTGTAGTAGCGAGCTAGAAGGTAATCAGAGCGTGAAATAAGGTTTCGCTTTGCTTTGCTGGCCAATGTATTTCGCACGGAGCGTGAGCGTGAGCCATTGCGATGAGCGAACGGAACGATAGGATTCATAGAGAGAGAAAAAGGCGGGAAAAGATAGAAAAGAATCGTCGAACTGTGAATGACTGAATGGCATCGCGCTCAGTTAGAGAAATGACGACCGCATCGTGAATCACAAACGACGTGAATATTATACACACGACTAATCCCGGCCGCCCACCCCCCCTGCAAACAATAATAGAGTGAACTTTTTTGTTCGCTCGGGAATACTTTGCGGTTTGAATTTAGAAGGAGGGTCGATTTTTAAAAATTTTCTATCGATATCTTAATAGCTGGCTAATTAGACGATTAGTGTCGTCTGCTTTCTATTGTCTCAATCTCTCAAAAACACGTTGCACACATGTTACAACAAATGATAAATTACAAAAATGTGGTTAATAACCACTGGTTATAGAATCACACACTGCATGCTGTTAAGCAGGTAAATAAAACCAAGATTACTAATAGAATGATTATGGGAGCTAAAATAGTTAAACATCTTCCAAATTTGTGAAATCTTAATTCCTTGCTGACTAGGGATTAATCATGTAAGCCCTCTGTTAATGCATGGCTGTTTGTTTGCACTGTGTAACCTTTTCTTTTATGTACAGATTTGAGGCCTTAGCCAGCCATTCTAACTACAAGATATTCAAGTTTTGCTTGTGCTGGATCTGTCATCACCAACAATCCCAGCAACAACGCTTGGGTAATGATTTCTTTCCTTTAATCCTGAGACCTATTTTAATGATGCATGACTTGCATCAATGCAGTGGCACGTAAACCTTAAGTTCTGCTGTTTATGAAGAATTAGGATTCACCCACTGCTACATTTTCAACTTTTTCTTACTTGTCGTTTCTGTAAATGTTTTTCGTAACCCATTTTAAATTTTCTAATGTAGATAAACAGCATCAAGTTTGATGGGAGAAACTACCGATGTCGGCCGATCTTTCTTATTCCCCTTTCTTTAAATCCCCTCTGTCCTCGTGTACACCCATGTGAGTGTGGGGGTATTCACGAGTCTGAGGCCCCTTTCCCCTATCCCGCCTGATGGATTCAACTCTTCTGCAGATGGAGCAACTGGAGATGATGCCTGGCTGTATTTCCCAGGCTTAAAGGTCGGACAAGTCTATCTCTTTTCTTCCTTTTTGAACTATCTGGTATAGCGTTGATTTGAAATCGTAAAACGTAGTACGATTATTCCTGAGCCATACTGTTGACTGGAACTGTTTTCTCTTGCCACTTTTGTTGACTCGGTTAGGGTTCGTTAAATAACTCATTTGGACAACGACTGTACAGATCAGGCCTGTTTTTGTCCCTCAAAAGTTTCTCTGTGGGTAAACAATCGATTTCAAAAATGTTTTAACTTGAAACACTCCAAGCAACATTGTGCAAGTACTCAAGTAGGAAATTTTATTATCAAAAGGGACCTCCTCGAGTTATTATTATTTACACAGGCTTCGGTCTGTATAAATTCTTCTCGACTCTCGACTTATTTGTGCGCTGTCAAGAGAGAAAATGATGCAACTCACGACGACACGAGCTCGTTCAAACGCGACGGAAGTCAAATCGTCGTAATGCAACAATAAATTCATCATTTCGAAATCGTCGAGTGTGCACAACAATAATCATAATAATAATAGAAAACTTTCGTTTTATATCAATTGCGGATTTCGTTGAATAGGGGGACAAACTTTCCCGAGCCAGAAGCGAAAATATTTGCATTGAAAACGAATGAAAATTAGCGAGAACTCTCCAAAAGTTTCGTGTCTTTTCAACGGCGTCTAAAATTTCAAAAAAAAAAAAATAATAATCTTTTTTTCAGTTTACATTGGTCGGCGTCGTTAATAGCGTCGCTCTTTGATGGCGGAAGATTTCAGGCATAGCACAGCAGCAGGCCCTTTCAAAAAACCATTTGAAACGAAACACAAACTGTGCATAATCATATTCATTCATTGGGGTTTCTATTACACCTTGCTGCTCAACTGTTATCTTGTTGGACGACGGCTGCTGCGGCTATTAAATCAGCATTCACCAAATCTCCGCTGGCCCGTTTAAAAGAATATCTGAACCAGTTAAAATCTTTTTTGTCTTTTAGCTTTTCTCTCTCTTGCAGCGCGATGATGAACATCCATTTTTGCTCGGTGTAATTATGACGTTGGGCGCACCAAACTATCAACTCCACTTTTTTACGATTGGCTTTTTTCCTCTGTATTATTGTTGAGCTGTTGTGCGCCCAACTTATTACGCTTAGCTCTTTTAGCCATCATTTTACCCCTGTTATTTCCCAAGTTAAAAAAGTCAGCACTCTGCCAGTTTTATATTACGTATACCTGCTGGCAGCCAGCAGCCAACAGCAGCAACATCCCGGTGATTTATTTATGATGGAACCCATTGCGCAGTTGTGCTCGACGCCAGATTGTTTGCCATCATCATTGTCTACCCATTTTTCATGCGGACCGAGAGAACCGTGCCACCGTGCCGAGAGAGGCCAGACACACACACGGCAACGCTCGACTAGAGATTGATGATGCACCACCATGCATCACGCTGTACATTTATAATAACGTACAGACACACACAAGGTGGGAGAATAAACATTTCTTTTTCTTTGGGTTCCTCGGGAAAAAAAAATGGCGAATAAGTGGGAAACTCTTTAAATTCAACTTTGCGTGACGGGAAAGAAAGAAAAAAACAAAACAACTTCTTCTTATTATTACCTTTTCCTCCTACCTTTTGATTGGCAGTTGTATAACTCTGTTTTTTTATTTTTCTTATAACACATTATCTATCTGGTGAATCATCAAAAAGAATTGTGGCGAAAGTGCTTTGATATTTACTTTGATTTATGACGTCAAACGCTGAGGGGGGAAAAAAAAAGAGAGAGAAAAAAGACCGTAACTCGTATAATAAATGGAATTCTACTTTGATTGAACGGGTCCATATGGTACGTAGGAGAGAGAACATTGGCATCAATCGGGAATACCAGAACAAACTAGTAGCATTCAAAAAGCAAAAATTGTTGTTATTTTTTTTTATTATGGGCCAAGTTTTTCTTCGTGAATTGCGGTCGAGTGGTAGAGGAGAAGAAAAAAATATAAATGCCTAACTCTATAAAAGAGCCCCCAGCTGAGAGAGAGAGAGAGAGATGGCGGGTAAAAAGTCACGAAGCTTCAGCAGCAGGGCGGCCGTTCAGCTCCCGCTTCAATGACGTAGCGGATCGTGCAGTCGTTCGCTGCTGCTCGCCAGAGTGATGGAGAATAAGAGGCCAGCAACATCGCGGGTATTTCCTAAATAAGTCTGTATACACGCCATCTGGGCCCCTTTTTCTTTATTTCACGCGGGGCGAATGCACCCAGCATACGGTAGTATAGATTATGTCTACATCGCAACTACCTACTGGATGGCGAAATTTTTCCGTCTATAATAAAATAGCCGGACCTACGATCCAGCCGAGTATATTCCCCGAATAAGAAATAAGGCGCTTATAAGAAAACGATGTCTTCATAATATATCCATCACGGAATTTCTAGGAAACAAAAAAATAATAATTTGGAAATTTTTTTTATATTGACATACTTTTTAAAAACTATTAAGCTGCTGGTGTGTAGTCGCCTATGAACTGCGGTATTAAAAATAAAAAACCTCAGAGAGAATGACTGGCCAGAAATCTAAGGAAGGTGTGCATGTTCATATTGATGTCGGCTTCTCTCTAACTCTACGGCCAACGATGGCGTGAGTCGTCGTCTACGCCCGATTCCTTTTTGTCACGTAAGCGTAACCCCCGCATGCGACTGTCCTCAAATTTGTTTTTTAAATCGATTCCATATAACTCTCTCTCTCTGGCGCTAAAAAATATTTGATCGTGAAAGGTGTTACATTCACCCAGTTGTGTTTCAATTTACAATTCCGTCCAATCATTGTCTATGGAACCCCTTAGAAACAATATTGAGAAAGTTCTTGATTCTATATCAGTGCATTATCCACGCCGACAGAGATAAGGATCATATATAATAGGAGTAGTAGACTGTCGACTCTATTACACAGAAGATACCGCGACCCGCCGCTCCGTGATTAGATATATCTGAATGTGTAAATGGCGTTTCGCAAGTCACGGTTGTATCAAATTCGGTCCGGCTATAGATGCGATACGCTAGAAAAGCAGCGGGAGTATATACTGGATCTAAGTATGTCACCGCCAAATAATGCCCCCCCGTCATTCGTACTTCTCTCGGCATTTCTCTCTACTTTTTGTCTTCTTTCTTCTTCGGAACATTCTTTCACTCACGTCAGATGAAATAATAACACCGTCAAGACGTGACTGTCTCACGCTGCTATGCGTTTCTGCCTTGCGTATTCCCCTATTGGCGCTAGACAGCGCGCCTTATTCAATTAAAACTAGACCCAATGTTGTGTGGGACTCGTTATCAGTGTAGACTGATACTAAGAGAATGTAGCTCGACTTTGCACTTGGATAATTCAATTGTAAATTATTACGCTATTAAATACGTAATTGATTAAAATATGCGCAAAAGATTCTGATAATTATATTCTGATGTTCTCGGGTTTCCGACTGGCGCATTCATAATTCTTATTGGGGTTTTGAGTAGTATAGCGGCTGAAAAAGATGGTAACTATGTTTGGTGTAGATGTGTACATGTTGACGCAATATGGATGGATGTTTATACAGATACTGATGTATGGAGTATGTGAGTTATTCCGGGAATGGTTTGAATAACCTGCCGCTTCAAATTACTTTGGCCTTAGTGCCGTCCCATGTATTTATAGCCTCTACTACTACCGTACTCTCTCTCTGATGTATAAACTATAAATACATATACACGACAATGCATATGTTGTGTCTATAGTATACATAGTAATTCCTTTCAACTCCCCTATATGCACCCTACATACACACACAAAGAAAGAAGGGAAATTAGTGGAATTTCTCGTGTTATGGTTATCTGTCTTGATTTTCCATCAGCCAAGCGAAGAGCGTGTGGGGGGGGGGGGAGGCTCATCAGTGGCACACAGAGAGAGAGGGGCTGATGGGCGAGGCCCTCCTTTTCGTTTATATTTAAACAGCTGCTGCTGCTGGTGTGCGCTTTGGCTTATAGCGCTTTGACTCTTGCGTATAGATGTGGGCGTTCGGGAGTAGAAAGCGTAGATCCCGCGGGGCCCCACGCAACTTTTATTTTCTTTCCAACTGTTGTGTTACACTATGCAGACTGCAGAGTGCGCGCGGGCTATATTATGCATTGAATGGCGGCGGCGGCGGAAGGAAGGAAAAATTTGAAAAAGGATGTGGTTCACGAGGAAACACATATCTATCTGGTGTATCTCTTTGACTCTGATATCCACTCGGCCGATGTATCTCCAAGGCCAAACCATTTTATTTTTTAGATATAAACTTTCTTTTTTTATTTATTTTTTTGATGAAATTAACCTCAATATTCTTATACGAGAAAATAACAATTTTTAATTTTTTGAAAAAAAATGTCGGTGATGACCCGCTGTGAGCCAAACCGCCCATTAATCGGCCATACGGTTCTCGATAGATGCAAACGAAGCAGAAAATGTGGGTCCATCTTTTTATTTGATTTGTCTTCCCCTTTTCAAACGATGTCAAAGTCGTATAAATACATTGGCGGTCACACGGGGGAATACAAATGAATTTTGACATGCAACTCTTAATATGTGACTTTCTTTTAGTCCCCGACCAACCGGTTATATGTAGAAGAGAGAGACTTCCTTCTCCCCCCTTATCAGAATTCGATTTTTTTCCGGGACATCAAACAAGAAATTGATCGTTTCATTAATTTGGTGAAATTGGATGTCAACAGGTCCCGTGAATCATAATCATACGTAACTTTTTGCTTACAGTTTTTATCTCCCGCATTTTATTTAAAAAAAAAAAAAAAAAAAAAAAACAGAATTTTCCATTACGTAATAAAACGTAGAAAGTTGAATTTGTCGGAGATGGGGAGACACATGGCCGACTAATATCTATCTAATCTCTCGGAGACGCTCATTAGCCACTCTGCACGAAACACTTTGTCCCTTGGTACATCAAAAGACATTCAAGTCTGACTTTTCTTTTGTCTTATTCCTGCCGACTAAAGGGTCGACCATTTGCGCTACAGCTGAACTACCCGTTGCAATCAACCGCAGCGCTTTAAAAAAAAAGAACACTTCCCATTCTAAATGTTTTATACGCAAAGCGACGAAATGATTCCGCCGCCGGTGCGTTAAAATAAATACATACTCTTACGTACGTACAGCATTCTTTCGCCTATAGCTAGTACACACACACTATATACTTTGTGTTGGCTAAAGTCAAAGAATGTGTATATATAATAAAGCGATGACCATTTGAAATGGGACACACACACACATTCGAAGCAAAACTGTTCGACACAACAGCCAAAGAAAAGAAAAGAAGTCAAAGAAGTGGGTGACAGCCGGAAACACCTGTTGGCAGCAGTGGTCGTGTCTAATAACGACACAGGCATCATAATGATTACGTGCATCTATAGCGGTCTACGTGCTTACAGCCATGCACCATTACACGCATCTTCAAGTGGGTACGTATATAGGGGGATTATATGTGTGTGTGCGCCCTCTGCGTGAATGCACGACCAAAAAAGATAATGACGTTATTAAGATGGAAAAAATACAATTACATTTCTTTTTTTGGAATTGTGATTATAATGAGGGTCCGTAATAAGCCACCTGCTTGAGAAATTAAGCAACCCCGGCACGTCGTCGAGCCTGACATAAAAATATCATCAAGAAGACACTCTAATGAAATTCATTGGGTTGCGCCAAATTGGAGAATGATGTATAGAAGACACGAGGGGGCCAGAGCTTTTCAACGTTAATTGAGGAAACGACGCGGCGATTGGTTGCGAAAAAAAAAGACAAAAGAAATTGTAGAAAAAGAAAAGGTCGACCTCGAACTGGCGGACATGACGTCAGTTTCTTTTTTAATGTTGGCCTGCTGCTCCCGATCGCGAAAAAAGCCGAGCAACAAAGTTGTTGAGCGCTACGTGTCGTAAAATTGTCGAATTGCGATTCAGAACTATAGAGACGACGGCGTTCGGGAACCAAGAGGTCCTTTTTCACGTTTTATGGACGGCAGTTCAGCAGCCCAATCGCTGGCAATTGTTGCAGCGAGGAAAGTTCTCGTATGTGTGTACGTCCCTATTTGGTCGCCGTGTAATGGCCTTGCAGAAGAATAGCGAACGAAAAAGGTCATCAAACAACAAAGTGTAGACACGTCGTGTGGTTTTTCTTTTTCGCTTTTTTTCGCAAAGTATATAGGCAACAGGTCATGGCTTGTTGTTGTTGTGGCGCACATGAATGGGTGTGCAGTTTTCCTTTTCTCTGACTCGAAATGGAAGAACAGGATTTTCGTGTCTGTGTCGAATTTCATTGCTTTCGTTTTTCACGTGAAATTATTCCCGTAGAGATTGTCTGAAATTTCTGAAAGGGTTTTTTCGTTCTACCATTTGGTTAAATAGCTTTAGTTGTTGATCGCCTCGCTAGATAGCAATAGTTGCCCATCACCCCGCTAGATGGCCAATCGCCATGACTTTAACTCGATCGTCACTCGTCAGTCGCTCGGCCCAATTATTAAATTAAGTAGGGGTCTTTTTTTCTGCTTTTTTTCTGCATTGAAGCAAATAAGTAACATGCAAATGACAAACTATCGTTCACTCATTTTGCCAAACTTTAACAAAGGTAAAGTTATTTAGAGTCCCTGAATAGTGTGAGGTTGTGAACTTGTTAATTTCAAGAAAATTGTGTTGTCAGGAGGTGAGGTAAACCAAACCCTGACCAAACGTACTTGACCTGAGTACCAGCCCACCAGAGGTATCATTGAAATTACCTGTTTCTTTTTTTCAGTTTTGTTTAGTTTTGTTTTATAAGAATGAACAAAGTTTACAGACCAAAAAATCTAAAATTGATTTTGCACTGCAATCTCAGCTTCCGATTTCTGTATCATATTTATGATCAGAAGAAAATGATGTAAGTGCTTCATTTTCTTCAATCTCACAAAAAAAAATTATCTTGTTTTTCAGATGCATGTGAGATGGTGAAATCCTGAATCTCAAAAAATCCAATAACTTCATTTCACCGAATCGACTTTCTTTTCCAATTTGAATCTCCACTGGTGAGTTGTAGTTAAGCCTATTTATGTAGCCTAATACTATAGATAATAGACTAATTTTTTGGAGCTTGGTTCATGCGAGCTTCGACAGCATTCTAGCAGTTGGCTGTTTTATCAAAATGAGAAAACATGCACATTCAAATTCTCACAGCATCACATAGACTGTGTGTCTGACACAACTGCTGATAACACCAAGTGGAAAATTTGTTTGGAATTTTAAATGATAAATACTTTCTTTTGTTCTACATCATCTCAGGTATGAGCTCTGAGACTATGCATTCTCTTGTTTTTTTTAAATCTTGTAAAATGTCCTCGTCCACAAATTATCTCCTAAAATCTTCATTATCATTCAGATCTGCATTAGGTTGCTGTTACAGTAAATATGATCCAGTGAAATATTCCTCAGTCGATTTCATGTCTTTTATGTGTTATCGTCAATATCCTGAGCTTTAGAAAAAACAGTGTTCATTCCAACATTCCATTCCATTGCCAACACACAAGATGCAAGTTTCTGAATGGAAGTAAAGAGTTTTATCAAGATTGGACTTGATTTGCTAATAATAATTGGAACTGATTTTCAACAGTGAAAGTGCGTGATCAAGATAATGCCGCTAATAAGGTGTGTATTATGTTGACGAAAGCCATTTCTAGCTTCTATTTATATCAGGTAAAATGATTTAGTACATGAAGGTCAAGTATAGATAAAGCTCGGAAAAAGATGCATCTTATGGTAGGGGCATCTCAATTAGTAGTGGCTTCCTATATTTCCATCAAAATGAATATATATTTTCTTATAGTCTATCTACAAAATTGTTTTCTTACCACAGCAACGGCGAAACAGACAACAACTAGGACGAAAATGGGAAGGAACTTCATCTATTAGCGTTGTCGATGGGATCTGAGCTTCTGTAGATGTGGATCGTCAACTGCGACAGGGCCACCATTTTAAAGTGCATTACAACCTGTTGTTTATAACACAGTAGAGAGCATTGAAAAGATATCTGGCGAGTGCCATACCGTAAGCTGGGTCTAGTCTCCGTTCTATTGCATGTCACTTTTTCATTATTTATTTGAAAAACAAAAATTAACCAGATACAGTGTGTGTCCAGGGGAAAAGCCTCAGTAACCTAACACGCAAATGCAGCCCGACGTTGTTCGGTTTTTGAGGACGAGGTAACAGGCATCGTCGAAGCGTTAATAATGCGCAACATTCCCAAAGTGACTAAGTCTCAGCTATAGTTGGCTATAAAATATGATTTTAAACGATGAATCATACGAAAGTGTATATCCATACCTACGCTATTAGTAAAATATTTTTGGCCCGCAATTAATGTACACTTAAAAATCTGTTGTTCTAAATGTTTAGATTGTTGGCTTCACGAGTCATTTTGATCACGATTCTTTGGCAAGGCGCGAATGCGGTTTGAAGTGCCTCATCCCCAAATTATCTCCTAAAATCTTCACCCTGTAGGTTTCACCAGGGTTTCAGTTACGGTGAATAAGGTCCAGTTAAATATTACTCAGTCAATTTCATTTTTAAATCGCATGCTCTAGAAGGAAAAGATGGCTTTTTCTAACATTTTGTGCTTCAAATTACTCGTGTACAGTTCCCCTTTGCCTGAAGGATATGCTGTCTTGGACCAACATTCACCAAAATGTAAGTTTTTGAATGGAAAGAAAGTTTTCTCCTTGAATGTATTTGTAGCTAATGGAAACTGATTTTCAACTGAGAAAGCGGTAAGACAATGCTTCTTATGTGTGTATTCTAATGACATCAGACCAAATTATTTATTATAGAAGGAAAAGCTGGAAAAAAGATACATCTTATTATAGGGATACTGTTTCAAATAGAAGAAAACTTAAGGATTAAACTGGCTACTCAGTGAATCAGAGAATAGTGGTTGGGGCATCAGTGACTGGGGCAACTGTGCTTGGGGCAACTGTGCTTGGTGCTTCAGATGTGCTTCTTCCACCAGTGACTGGGGCATCGGTGATAGTTATCGACATCGTAGTGGTGGTTGTCGTCCAGGGTGTAGGTTTCTTCGTTGTCTTCGGTTTCTCTGTTTTTTCTGGTTTTTCGGTCTTTGGTTTCTCTGTTTTTTCTGGTTTTTCGGTCTTCGGTTTCTCAGTTTTTTCTGGTTTTTCTGTCTTTGGTTTCTCCGTTTTTTCTGGTTTTTCGGTCTTCGGTTTCTCAGTTTTTTCTGGTTTTTCTGTCTTTGGTTTCTCCGTTTTTTCTGGTTTTTCGGTCTTCGGTTTCTCAGTTTTTTCTGGTTTTTCTGTCTTTGGTTTCTCGGTTTTTTCTGGTTTTTCTGTCTTTGGTTTCTCCGTTTTTTCTGGTTTTTCTGTCTTTGGTTTCTCAGTTTTTTCTGGTTTTTCGGTCTTCGGTTTCTCAGTTTTTTCTGGTTTTTCTGTCTTTGGTTTCTCAGTTTTTTCTGGTTTTTCGGTCTTCGGTTTCTCAGTTTTTTCTGGTTTTTCGGTCTTCGGTTTCTCTGGTTTTTCGGTCTTTGGTTTCTCCGTTTTTTCTGGTTTTTCTCCCCCTTTTCTCTCGGAATACTCGGGCAGTAATGATTGAATTGTTTGTTTAGGCTTGGCGTCCTATATTTCCGTCAAAATAAAATGTATATTTTACTTTCTTCTCGATTCGGCAACCTATTTTTTTGCCAAATCAATGAGCGTCCTATTATACTTACGTTTGTATGCATTACTATATTCTGAACCGTTTTTTATACTTGACTAATATTAATATTCTAAAAATTAAATTTCTTACCACAACAACGGCGAAGCAGACAGCAACTAGGACGAAAATGGGGAGGAACTTCATCTTCTAGCGTTGTCGATGGGACCTGAGCTTCTGTAGATGTGGATCGTCAACTGCGACGGGGGCTCCATTTTATGGTCATTTTCATCAGTCGCCATATTGGTGAACCCAACTTTCGTTGACGTCAGTTCCATAAAAAAAAACCTGTTGATTATATTAGTAGAATGCATTGAAAAAAATTTGGACACGCTACATCCTGTATGAGAGCCGGATCTAGTCTCCGTTCTATATGGTTTTTTCGTTATAGAGTTGTTTTTCTGGAAAACAGATATCTGCACCAGATATCTGGTGCAGTTGTTCGGTTTTTGAGGACGAGGTAACAGGCAACGTCGAAGCGTTATTAATGCGAAACATTCCGAAAATGACTAAGACTCAGCTAGTTAGTTCGCTATATATTTATAATATTTCATTTTAACAGCGATTCGTATTAAGTGTTTATGCAGGAATATGCTTCAATTACCTAATTCGCACCTGCACAAGCCAAATCCGCCGTTGTTCGGTGTTTGAGGACGCGGTTCCAGGCAGCATTGAAGCGTTAATAAGTTCAAGCATTCAGATTAACAATTAATTGGGTTTTTATACAGTATTTCCATTAATGCTAATGATTCACTTCATTTTGGTTATAGGTTTGTTTACATAGCAGTAATGATGCTGCCCAATGTGGCATGTTGCAGCCTATGCAAGTGAAAGATATTTTTGCATCATGAAGTTAAATGTTCACTTTTCCTTCGTGTTGTGTTACGTAAGCTACATGCAGTATTAGCATTTACGATTGTCATTTGTGTCTATGCAAGTACCGTTTATAAGTAAAGAAGGAAAACTAAAGTAATATGGGGAATGTCAAACAAATAAAAGGTATGTCTCCGCGATTGGGAAAGGAACTAGAAGGATGTTGGGGGGGAGGAGGAGGAAAGTTTAAACTTTCATTATCCGAAATATGTTGATTAATAAATACGGGCTACGTAGCTTGTGATGAAAACATTTATTATCGTATATAACCGTACAAACAACTGGCTACACATCAATACAATTAAACACGACACAATCATTTGCATCGTCACTTTTTTTTTTCACCGAGAGACAAAATGTTGGCTAAAAGTCTAAAACTCGCACAAACAGTTAACCAAGACAGGGGAAAATTCGCCCTTCATTAACTGTGCTCAGGGAAATTACCTGGACATGGAAGAAGAAAGAAGTGTGCGAAACCAGTTTTGCTATGGAGGGATTAGTCATAGTAGACTTCCGGTATATACTCATGACTCCAAAAGTTTTCTTCAGATCGTGAGCTTTCCAATTGCTCCGTTCGACCAGAGCCCTGAGCCCTCCTCATCCTCCGGGTTATCAGAGCGGGTAAGTGACAACCGGCGGGCGTTGGTTACTAGTTAGTTAGGGAAACGGGGCCACAGAAAAGAAGGGAGCCCAGATATGCACTTGTAAGTTAATCTAAATCTACATAATTTATTGATATTGATTGAAAGCAAACTCTTCTGTAACCGTTCTTCTAATTGTAGCAAGGGTTAACCTGAAATTAAATAAAATGAGTAAATGACTTACTAAGAATACAGTAAAAAAAAGATAATGAGGAGATACCTGGTATAAGTTCAACATCTCTTGGCATATTCCACTAGTGGGTAAGGTCTGGAACGAGAGGCGTCTGGCGAGAGATTTAACTGAAAAGATTATTTAAATGTCAATTTTAAAATAAGATTGCATTGACAGCAAGCAATACCTCAAATGAATCCATTGAAAGTACAGAAAGGAAGAGCTCAGCTGCCCAGGTAAGTACTTGCAAAATGGTATGTCTGCAATATCACCTAGAAAAATCAAACAAAAACCTCAGGACAAACACAATTGATTGTAGATGTAGAAAATGTTATTTAGTTTATGTGTTCAAACTGCAGCTCACCATTATTAAAATTGGAAAGAAAGTGAAATGACGACTCAAAGTTCTTGGATTCATTTGAGATTCACCATTTACAAAACATGCATCTAAAAGACAAGAATATAAAATTTGTAAGATTCCTGTGTTAATACAATATTTGATTCCAATTTGAGTATAGGCACACTACAGCTGAAGGATTTATGACAGCTTAGAATTCCTGGCCAGCTTCAACAATGGTCGTCATTACGTCTGGCAAATGATGACAAATGGACTGGTAAATATGCATTAGAACATTTAGTTAACATTTTACCAAGTTCATTCATCTTTCAGGTTTTCAGTTTCAAAAACATTATTGTTAACTTAGGCTGAATATTGATTTCACTTTTCGAATTCTTTCTATTTTCCACACTTCAGCCATGCTTCAGCTGTCAGCTGTCTGCATGCGGCACTGGCATCATCTAGCGGTTGTTTTTACAATTCAGACGATTGTCCAGTGTGCCGCTAGATGGTGTTGGTATTGTTTTTTAAATGGCGAAATGTGTGATCGAATCAGTGAATGTGTTTTCGAATTTTCATGTTTTACTGCCCAAAATCAACTAATTATTTACATGTAAGCATATTTTGATTATTCTAACTACATAGTATAAAATTTTATATCACTCTCAGTGTACTTGACCAATTGACTAATTGTGTACTTTACTTGGAATTCTAGAAAATGTACCTGCCGTCTAGTCATCAGATTAAATTTGGACCTCAAAAGATGTTTACACCTTTAAACACTTTTGGTGGGGTTGTTGCGTCATGAAATTGTATTGCTGCCATTCCCTGCATCTCCCACTTCATAGCTACAAGAAACAAGTAATAGGAAGCCTACAACAGATTGAGGTAAAGGTGTGCTTCTATGTTCTCGCTTTATCATGTAATTAACTTTGGATTCCACCTTGTTTGTGGGTATTTATGGGCCTCACTGCAATGTTAAAACCTTTTTCTGTTCTTCGTTTTAGGAATTCATAGGTTGTGTCATTGTGTGGTATGCCATTGGATCCATTGGATTTTGCGAGTCAGCCGCCGATGTCAATCTACAACGCAGTTTCTTTATTGGAATTGTGTGGTCCTGGCATTGAGATCCTTGATGCTGGCCTTTGTCCATTACAGAAGAGTGACTTCTACCAACTCTCTGCTCCATCCTTATCTTCGCTACCCACACTCATCTAGCTTCTCTGCTTATTATGCTGCTTAACAATTTGCTTCACTGACGAGTTAGACCAGTCGCTTCCGTCCGCCTGTCACTCTCCACGGAATCATGCCCAGGTACCCGACGATTGACTTATTTTCTTAGATTATCTTCTAGTAATTAGTAGTAGTAATAATCTACTTGCGTCAAACTCTTGTGTCCGTGTAATAATTCCAAAATCAGGGCCTATCTATCTTGCGCGCAAACGAAGTGTTACTTAGACGTTTTTTTTCTGACGCTAGATGGCTTTTCGATAATTTTCAGCTGTCAAAACAGTCAGTTTTAGTTACTTTGCACATCTCTTTAAACAGTTATCGGCAGTTATTGTGTGGAAATTTTTTAGTGGCAACTGACGATAACTATTCCGCCAACAAAGCTCACTTGTTAAATTATCGTTTTTTGCTTTTTTTTTCTACTTCCGGTTTTCTCATTTCAGTCAGTAGTTCAGTAAATATTCATTCGACGCACAAACAAACCACATATTCGTGATCCTCGTCGAATTTGTGGTAAAGTTCATGTTATCTTTTTTACGTTTTCGTACTTCCGGTTTCGAAAATTTTCCTGAACTATAGTTCAGGAAAATTCTCGATTTTGGCCAAATTTTGGATTTCGTTTAAATCACATCTAATCGACCCCAAATTTCATGGAGATCACGAATATGTGATTTAATTTGACGACAGCTTAATGGTTAAGGCGCTGTGGTTACTTCCGGTATACTTCCGGAATTATTTTTTTTACTAGCAAGTGAGCTTTGTTATGTGTACAGTTCTCAATATTATTAGGTAGATTTTAAGCAATTTAAAGCAGGCCTTTAAAGTTTTTAGCAAAAAAAAAACAGACCAGTGTACCTATACGTACTATGTGACTATTATGTAACTTTTGTTGGCCTGTGATTCAATAAGAATTTTTTTGTCTTTATTCAGGAAATGCAGATGAAACGTCGAGAAGATGGAATTCCGAGACTCGTCATCAACGTGGATCATCGCGACCGGCACCGAGACTCAGACTCGTCATCCACGTAGATCATCGTATTGTTGGTATCATTTCGTTATGTGTTAGTTAACCCGTTGTCTGCCACGCCTTTGTTCTCCCCTACCTCCTTAGCACGGGCCTCCTAGAGGCCTCCTATAGCCGTGCATTCCATCTTCTCCTGTCACCGTGTCAGCCCGGACTTGTCAGCAATGGCAAGTCCCTCCTTGGTCACGGATCCTTCTGACGTGGCGCGTAGAGTAGTAGAAAAACAACCTACGGGTTGTATGGCGTGGCAGCCAACGGGTTAACTTAAGTGTATGTGTGTATATGTGTATGTATGTATGACTTGTATGTGACTGTAAAATGTGGTGGAATTGTGGGTGGAGGTGGGACATTAAAGCAATTCCTTTTCAAAGTTTTTGTCATCTTATAATTTGTAACCAAATAGTGTTCAGCAGTTGCATACATTTTCAACTCAACATAAATTTAGATAAGTGACTTGTCATTTCCAGAAACTTTTATGAAAAATCCAAGATTATGTGCAATACCTTTTTTAAGCCAACTTGAGTTTCAATAGAGCTATTAACTTCAAAGATTTAGAGTTAATACTTAACAGTACGTCTCTTTCGTAAAAGGCTTGAAGGTGTTAAGAGAAGTCGTGAGGATAATTTAAACAAAAACAAAACGTTTTTAACATTAAAAAATTTATTTTCTCATTTAAGATCAACAACGATTCCCAGTGACTACTGACTAGTAACTTGAAAGTTTTAAGATATGACAGACAAATCTGACCACAAAAAGAAATCAAAAATTTCGCTCTAGTATTTAAGAGACTCCCTGTAGTTAACGGGAGAAGCGAAGGTTATGATGTTACATTCAGCCGCCTTAATGGTGTGGTAGCTCGGGGAAGTGGAATACTTCGCAGCTTCGGTGTAAAAGGTCAGAAAAGCGTAAGTAGTGGTGTAATACTCGGATGCCTTGGTGTTGCAGTAAGCAGGAGCTTCAGTGTAGTAGCAGGGTGCAGCGTAAATTTTGATGTAGTAAACTGGAACCTCGGAGTAGTAATTCGGATCAACGTAGTACGATGTAGCAGCCACTGTGTAGTAAGTAGGTACTGCATAATATTCGGCCGCATCAGTTGTGGGTATGTAGCTGGGTGCAGAGTAGTATTTAGGACCTCGGTGTAGTAAGCTGGAGCAGATTAATACTTGGGAGTCTCGGTGTAGTAAGCTGGTGTGGTAAGCTGGGGTAGCATACGTAGTCGTGTAGTACTCCGGTTCTCTGGTGGTGTAGTGTTTTTGAGCCTCGGTGTAGTAGCTGGAGCGGCGTGGGATGTGGTGTAATACTCCGGTGCCTTGGTGGTGCAGTACTTGTGGGCCTTGATGGTGAAATAAGCTGGAGCCTCGGTATAGTAGTAGGGATGGGAGTAGTACTTGTGGGCCTCGGTGTAGTAACTGGTTGTTGCGTATGTTGTGTAGTTAGGCGGCGACGTTGCGGTGTGGTATCCTCCGGTACAACAGTGGTAGACTCAGCAATAAACGATAACCAACGGTAGAACGACGCCATAGTTAACTAAACAAACAAAACTTGACATTAATATTCTGTTATAAGTGGCATGTTGAAAAATAGAACAAGTATAAATGATATAAAACTCAATGTAAAAACGGAACATTTACCCATTATTGAGAATAGAAAGAATGCAGTTGATGACAAATATTGTGCCGCAGTTGTTGCCGGGTCGGAGATGCTCACTCGACTGATCTCCAATCTCCATCGCCTTTTCCCTCTCCTTTAATACGACTTTCTCATCCTGATTCACCTCTTGAACCTCACGGCTATTGCACCCATGATAATGATGCAACACGTGGAGTTTCAGTGGTCGACCCGCTAGCAACGATAGAACACCCAACAGCAGCACGACACCAAAACTAACTGAAGAAATTTAAACATTAAAATTTATAGATGATTAATCAACAATCTAAAAAATGTGTAATGATTGAAAAATGAGTGTAAAAGCAGCATATTTACGAATGATTGCGAACTGGTTGCACGATCAAGATTGCAGTTGGTGACTGATAGAGCACTACAGTTGTCGCCGTGTGTAGTAAGGTAGGTTGGGGTGTTCAATTGCCTTGGTGTAGTACTCCGGAGCTTCAGTGTAGTAGCTGGGGGCAGCGTAGGTTGTAGTTCAATACTCTGGGGCCTTGGTGTAGTCAGCAGCCTCTTGTAGTAGCTTGGAGAAGAGTAATACTTGGGCCCGTCGGTGTAGTAAACTGGGGCAGCATACGTGGCTGTGTAACATTCGGCCTTCTCAGTGTAGTAGTTGGGGGGCCTCGGTGTAGTAACTGGTCGTTGCGTTTGATGTTTTGTAGTTAGACGGCGGCGTTGCGGATTGGTATCCGCCATACCCAGGAGACATCGGTACACCAGTGGTCAACACAACGATAACCAACAACAGAACGACGCCATAACTATCTAAACAATAAATAATTTAAAACATTCAGTTACCAATGGCATATTAACGAATATAAATAAAAAAATTGAATTGATTCAAAAATCCATGTTAAACAAACGAATATTTTTACCTACGATTACGAATGGGAAGAAGGGAGCTGGTGACAAATAGTAGAGTTGTTGCCGAGTCGGAGATGCTCAATCGACTGATTTCTAACGCCGTTTCTCTTTCCTTTTATACCACTTTTTCTCACCCTCACCTCTCAAGCCTTGCGGCTATTCTACCTCCTTGATAATGATGAAAAACGTCCCGTTCTCACCCAACCTCTACACCCCTGACACGTTGTACGTAATGATCTCCATGACCTTCGATTGAAATGCAAACTGGCCTTTCCTTCTGCAGGATGAAGTTGCTGGGGATGGGTCTACAAAAACCAATATCAAAATGAAAACCAAATAGCTTAACCTTGCGGCTATTGTACCTGCTTGATAATGATGAAACACGTGTCATTCTCACCCAACCTCTACACCATCGCATGCCAGTTTTACGTAATGTTTCTCGTGACCTTCAAGCGAGAAGGACATCCTGTCTGGACAAACTGGTCGACCTGTCTGCAGGTTGACTTGCATGCAAAAAACACAACGAAGACATGCAAATAATGTAATGAATCTAAAATTCCTCACATATATTGACTGCAAGGTTACCTCGAGTATGAGTGACGATTCCCCAGAGCTATTCTTCCAAACTGATATCAAGACGTTGCAAAAGGCCAGTATAACGGCAACCTGCACCAACTCCAATTGACCCCAAAACGAAATTCATAACATTCGTGGTTGCAGATCTGTTGGAAAGAATAAAATGATTATGGTCTATATGGATTTTAAAAATAAAATTGTTTCCTATTTATTATATATCTGTACTCACATACATTTTCATGTACAGATCTGGTACATTTTCATACACATTGCAGGTTATTCACTTCACACTCTTCATGTCACTGAAAATATGTCCTCAACATTCCATATTCTCTGAATATCAACTAAGAAAAAAAAAAACTTATTAATGAATTACACAACACAAACATTGAGCAGACACTAGGCAACTGACACCATGACAAAATTTCAAGGCCAGCAGCTGGGAACAGCAAGCACATTAGATTGCTCTACCAGATCCAAAGAACAGCAACCACCCTACAAGGCATTTACTTTAATTGAAACTCTACATTTGAGGGAGCAAAAATTGGCACCATCTAAGAAATAACTCCAAGCTTAAATTGATGAACAAATGGTTGCAGTTAAATAAAGATCAACAAAAAATTGTAAATCTGATGGAATAGAGAACATTTGAAATCCGGAAAATCCATTGAAAAACGATGCATTCAATAAACCGAGAATAAGACTACAATTTCAATTAAATTACCTTTGCTAAAGTCCTCCTTCACAGATAGTAGATTATTACGACCTCCTCCATCTATGTCAACTACGGCAATAAGATCAGTTTTACAATGTTAAATGAGAAAATGACTATACGTTGTTTCAGAACCCCGTAAATCACACAAACCGCAAGCGTGCTGGTAGTAAGAATTCCGATTGTAATGCCATATGCACCAAACACCAAGCAATATTGAAAAACCTAAAAAACACAGCGAGATGAAATTCAAGAATAAGAAAATATTGAAGACAAGTCTGTGTGCATGAACATTCCAACAAAATAATGACTTCTGCAGTCAACATTTTCTCAGAAATCCTGAGAATTGAAAAACGATATACCCAAAATTTTTCAAGGACAGCAAACAAAGGAAAATTTTTAATGTTGTGAAAATCATCCTTTTGAACTTGATTTTTGAAAGAAACTTTCCAGTTTCCACCAGCAATGAATGAACCACAATTAAACCATGTGACTTACTAGAGTAAAACAAACATTTCCAAATAAATTACCTTTGATAAGGATTCTTCCTGGCATAAACGAGTAGTAAACGATGATTGCATCAGAGCAAGAAAAGGGAATTTTTGTATGTAGTATGATATTTGACCGCTAGATGGCGTTGCGGCGATTTTTTTTTTTTTTTCATTTTTTTTGTGTCGGTTTCGGCGTGCCATATTTGATTGAATATCCTTACTATTTTAGTATTTAAAGTAAAAGTATCACGGCTATTTAAACAATAAAAGGGGGGGGAGGAGGAGGGCGGGACTTCCTACCTAGCAAACCGGAACGGGATGCCAACATGTTCAGCACTAACTAGTATTTGAAGCAAATTTACTTTTGGATTGCAAATTTGCAATCGATACTTCGATAGCTTAGAACTCCTCCCATAAGGAGGCGTAGAATCGCCCAACCATGTAGATAAATTGGTAATTACCCTAACGCAGTTGTGTTTAAAATAATAATCCAAGTAATCCTCTGTGTCATAATTATTCTGCTACAGTAGGTGGTATGGATGTCTACTATGTTATTATTGCCGTATCTTTTAACCAGCTCAGCTCATATAGCATTAATTAACAGATTTAGTCATTCACTAAAAAACCGTCTAACTTAATTAATAACATTAGTTATTACAAAAGGAATCTTTTTTTGATTACCTGCATTCATCTTAACTGGAGTTGAGGGGGATTGAACCCCTGACTTCTCACATGCGAAGCGAGCACTCTACCTCTGAGTTACAACCCCGCTGAAGTTTCCCTAAACTAACTTAAAAGTATTAAGTTGTTTATTCTTTATAAATCCATAAGTCGTAAAACTTCCAATTACAATTTGTTCCTAATCGGGTAGTGGTTCCGGTTCCGGTATACACAACATTCGGATATCGCCAGGAAAACATTAATCGACATTCGAGTTTGTAGTCATGTGCATGGCTGAAATTAGCGTATGGCGCCGTATAATGGCGCATGTTTTTTCATGTTTGCGTTTCAAATGTTTGTACATAGAAATGACGGTGTACCCAAAACTCTGTAATGGTCTCATTATTTTTCCGAAGATACGCTGAACCCCCCAGCGAGAAAGTAACTTTCGTGGTAAATAGAGAGACAAGGAATTGGTGCAGACAGGAAAAATCCTCGAGAGACCTGATGCTTTATCCGATTCTGGCTCAAGGATGCGCGAAAGAAAGCTTAATTGGGGAAAGTCCGAAAAGTATAGGACCTTATCGTCCTCCTATACAGATTATCAGAACGACCTTCACATCTGCTATAGTTACTAAGTAGAAGTCGTATAAATAAGGGCCGGTGTTGCTGTCAATTTCACAGCAGTCCTTCTTCCGCTTTTCGACGCATTTCATCCTAAAAATGGCACGTCTCTACATTCTAGCGATTCTCCTTTGCTGCAGTCAACTCGTCTTGACCACTAACGGCCATCCTGCTGGCGAAGACGGCGAGTGGGTCGACGACATTTCCAACAATCCTGAAATCATGGGAAGGATTGACCAAGAGGATGACCCATCTCGGTCTGTTGCTGCTCCGGTGGCCAAAAACGTGAACGAAGACGACGGCGAATGGGTGGATGATGTAACAGGTAACATGTTCATCATGGGGGAGGATCCTCTATCTCAATCAACAGGACTGTCGGGTAAGTGTAACAAATTTTATTTATAACCTTTAAAAAGTGGAATATTCTCATAAAACCTTTATTTGTTGCTTCCAGATGATATGAATTTTGAACGTAGAAAGCGAAGTGTACAGAAGAAAATATTGAAAGCCATGAAAAAGGCGTCCAAGAAAGGCAAGAGGGCCACGAACGCAGAGCGTGAAAAAAGAAGCCTAAAGAGCAAAATGGAAAAAACTTTTGCTTAAGGTGATGAAGAAAGGAGTGAAATAAACACAATTCAAATTTACTTTTTTTTATAACTTTGCAATCACCAGATTTTTGCAATTCCAATACAATTTTTGACTTTGTTTCATGCATCCAATTTGTATTAATCATTTTCATAAATCTCTGTGTTTCTATTACATAATCCACTTTAACTCTTAATAATCATATGCGTAAAGAGTGTAATGACGTCATTTTGGTTTAAGACGGCGCCATTTCTTCCACATTCTCCGAGGATTCGGGCATCTGTTCGTCATCGTGTTCGTATCTGACAAAATAATAATCCCAATTTGGAAAAGTTAATAAGAATTCACGATCTAACCGGATCTAACGTGAAAAACATATTTAAAAGAGTTATTACTGTGGCGCTAAGCCGCGTCAAATCATACACATTAGATAGTCTACCTTATACGGTCCGATTCTTTTTCTGGAACGTGGGCGACATTGATGGCAAACTTCATCCATTTCAACTGTCGCTCTGTTAGCGGGCCACCTAGAAAGGCGTAAGCCGGTTCGCCCCAACACGTAACGCTGTACGGCTCGTTACTTTCCAATGCGAATTCCCTTTCATCATTCGCATACAAAAGTATCAGCTCGGCAATCTTTGGTTTCCCCATGGCGGACGCAATTTTGGCCAAAGACTGGATGACTCTCTGGTAGTTTTCCAGCAGGAAACTATCGTTTGTGTCCGTCAATTGATGGCAAGCCCGTTGGAAGTACGGATCGGCGAACAAGAGAAATTTCATGTCTTCGCTGACTGGCTCCACGTCCAACGATGGAAACATTTTGACCCATTTCTTCTGGAGTGTTTTGATCACTTTAACATTGTCATGCGATGACAGGGCGGGGTATTTGATCTTCCAAGACCTGCCGGACTTGCCGTCTACTCCGTCAAAACAATCCTTGACGGCCCGAAAGGCCGTTCTGTAATTCTCGACGCACAATCTCCTTTGTTCTTGTTCCACTTCCTCTTCGGTTTGATATCTACAAACATAGCGTCCACAATTACGTAAACACATAGGACGTATAATGTGTAAAAGATCTTACAGATAGTGATCGCATCGGGAACACTCGACGTGCCAAAGACTTTTGATTATGTAACTCCTTTTTCCTGGTTTCATGACGGCCGCCTTTCTCTCTAGCCTGAAAGAAGCCAATATGATTTATTTCGGAAGAGAAGTATATTAATCGTAACATAAAAGAGCGTATTACCATTCCTGTTTTGCAGGGCTGCTGTTATCCGAAGTGCCAAGGACACCTTTACCGAAAATGGTGTGCAAACTTTGCAAAATACTTGAAAAACCACTCATTTCTTTGGCGCACAAGTTCCTTTACTCGATCGGCTATAACTTGTTTCGTACACTGAAAAACACAGGAATGAATGAACGTTTGGCTTGTGTCGCAAAATCGTTTTCTAAACGTTTCCTTGAAATAATAATTTAAAAGAAAATAATAGACTAATGAAAAAAAACGTTTTGTATTTTTAGTTCACTCGTCTTCGTAATCTTCGATTTCGACTACAGCTGAAGAAGTGATTAACCATCTGACGAAATTAATTAAACCGTGAAAGAATCCCAGTCCGGAAGGCGCTAGAATAGGCTGCAATTGTTGCGATTCATCCATGATAATGATGCCGTAATTTTCATCGACGTCCGTCATTTCGTCAATTTTCTCCCGGCGTGATGGCTGATTGGATGCGAGTGTCGTTGAAGTTGTTTGGACTGGATCGCTCATTTTTTCGGTGGTTGGAACGTCACCGATTTCAGTTGGCGCTCCTTGCTCGTCGCCGATAACTTTTCCGAATTTCAATTTGTGCAGCAATCTGTTGTACTTTTGATAGGATCGCTCCGACAGACCGGACGGGATGTCGTTCGATTCGTCATGGTTTGACGGCTCGCCAATATCCCAATTTTGTTGTTCCTTTTGGTCCGTTTCCAAGGAAATGTCGTCCGAATTGTTGCCGTAGAGCCGTTCCAGTTGGCCTGCTGATTTCACAGATTAGATAAGAATGAATATTACACATAGCTCTGCAATGAAACAAACTATATAAACATGTATACGAGTTGGCAACTTACCATTCAGTTCTATTTTCAGAAAATCATCGCTCACCGCAGTCCCGAAGAAACAACATATCGCCATCAACACAAGTGGTGACCGCATCACAAACATAAAAATTCGAACTGTCGTTTTCGGAAGTTCCTTTCAAACTCTGGACATCAAAACCACGCATGCCACCCATTATATGTCTACGATTTTCTTCCATTCAAGGTTGTGGTTTTTTTTTAAAGCCTGTTGTTTGTTTTTATGGTTCCAGTTCATTGCGTTTGTAGCACAACCGTTTGGGGACGACATTAAAGAAAGCGGACAAATATTGTCGCCCATAAAAAGACAAACGACCAAACAGTTCAAGGCAAATTGCAGGTGTATTTCCTGTTATTTCACGCAAGGTTACTGGTTATTCGTTTGATTAAGTACTCGAAATAACATCGTGAAAGAAGGTATACGTGTTTTGAATGACATCATTTTGTGTGGCCAATTTCTTCTATTTCTTGTTAAGGCTCCAAAACGTGTCCTTGTCCGTTTCTATCCTGCACTGGCGGACGGAAGATTATTTTTACATTGCAAATGAGAAAAAAGAATCTCGCGAGACAAACTAAATTCGGCTAGACTATCGTCTACGATGACCTATCGGCAGTGGATTGAAAGTGAATGTCAATTCTCATTGGGGGAATTTCCCTATTTGTTGTTTTTTAACCTGGCGCTATTCCAGTTTACCCAGTCGGCGACAAACCCATTTGTTTTTAAATATTCTCACGACTCTCCCCGGAATGATTCAAGGTTTTCAAAAACCAGTAGTCAACTGTTGCTATGGGGGGGAAATAAGTCTACTGGGGCAACGATTCAAGAACGATATCAACCCCACCATAAAATTATCAAAAGCGCAAACTTGAATCAACGTTTAAAAAAAAAGAGTGTATTAGTAACTTGTTTAGTAACTTAATGTAACTGGTGATGGAACGGTTCAAATTGTGGTTTTTTTTTATGCGGGAACCCCTCTCTCTCTTTAAGCTGCTAGTCTGGGAGTTTGATTTAAATTACACAACACATCGTTAATGGGCGACCACAAAGGAAACTGACTGGCGTCACTCCAGAGTGGTCCCTAAGGCAAAAGGCATTCTTGATTTCAGTTAAAGGGCTCTCTGAAATAGAGGTAAAAACAAATGCCAACCATTAGAAGAATGTAATCAAGAATTTTGGTCTCAAAAGAGAAAGTTCTTATTGCTTTTGTTTGTAATACCCGTGCTGATTAATGCTCGAAGTTCTCCCGCGGACGGCAGCTTGTCTACTACGAGTAAGGAAACTCTGTCCGACCGCAGTGGCGGCCGGAGCTGGTGCCATCGCTTGGTTTTGGACGGCATTGCCAGCCCCTAAACGCTGTTCCATGGCTTGACGTTGAAGTTGCATACCCTATCGGAATTCAGAATGAATTATAAAAACAGGGCCATGACCAAATAACCCAAAAGAGAAAAGCCAATGTCATTTACCAAATTGTAAAAGGCGGTGGTGACCAGTTGGTCTTCAGTTTCCCGGATGGCTTTGTGTCTCTCCGTTTCCATTTCCAGCCGCTCAATCAATCGATCCTTTTCTCTCAATTGATTTTGAAGGGCGGCCATTTCGGGCGAAACGGCTGTAGTGTTGTTTTTCGGATCCAGAGTTTTCAACACCATCTTGGCTTTCTCAATGTACCTCTTGTAACGTTCTTCCATGGCTTGCATCTCACTCTCTTTACGGTTCAGCGTTTCCAGTGACGCTTTTGTTCGCTCCACTAAAAAAAATAAAATTATATAAAATTGACAGAAGGATAAACAAACAAAAAACGAACGAAACAATCTAAAACATTTGACAATGATCGCTTTGCGTACTCTGTTCAGTTAGTTTGTGTTCCATCTTTTCGGCTTCCTGTTTCTTCTGCTGCAGCTCCCGTTCTAGACTTTTGATTCGAATCTTGAAAGCAGCCATGTCCTTCATATCCGACTGGCTGTCAGCTCCACTGCTGGAGACTGGAGAAGCGACACGATTGTTCTCCAATTGAATTTCCAGTTCCAGCACGCGCTTGGCCGATTTTCTAAACAAGGCGAGAAGGGCACGAAAGAAACAAAACAAAAGACCAAAAAAGATGAAATTCAGTACACCTGTTCAATGACTAAAACAAAACTACATAGCTAATTCCTCTACTAGTGCATTTTTTACCTGGATCGATTGGTCGAAGGCGGATGGGGACTGCATCATTCTAACCATTTCTCTCTTTCTCCTCAATCCCATTTCTTTTAAAGGCAAAAAACTACTTACTGAACAAAGTTTATTGAAATGTGTGGGCAAATCAACTACAAAAAAAAGATAGGACGAATATTTGTTTTGTTTTTTCGTTGCAAAAAAAATAACACAAGGCTGACGTAATAAGAAACTACATCTACAGATTTTGGGAGAGACACGATAGCATCGAGATAGAAAAAAAAAATATACTTGATTAGTAAATAGTGGGAGAAAAAAAAAAGGCCCCCCGTTTGTTCCCCTCATGGTTTTAGTAAAATAGTTCATTCACCACCCGCCTTCGACCAGAACAACATTTGTTTGTGCGTAAATTGGCAAATACATAGTATATAGTAATAATAGTACATTCACACTGGATAGCTAAATTAGTTAGATCTCTTCACACGCTACTTTTTTGTTTTGTTTTTTACTACGACAGAAATTGGTAAATTACCCGAGGGATCGTTCTACGATCCTGAAGGGTAATTGAAATTGTATAAGAAATAAATGTAGACGACGACCCTAAGGGTGTAGACCTACATTTATTCAGCTTTTTAAAGAACAAAAAGAGGGGGGTGTGCTGCCCTTTCCTCTTACCTGCACACGCCCTTTGCCATTCAGACTTATAGCTACAGATCCGTGTACAGGGTTTTAACCAAACACAATTACATGTTATCAAACATAATCAGAGAGAATTTCACACATAACTTCCAAATAACAGTTTGAGGGGGATACGAGAAAAAACCTGAGGACTTCAGGGTAAAAAAACTCTATCCCAAGGTAACATATCATGAAACACAGAAACATGAACATAATGGTTGCAGCAAAAAATAGTGCGCTTCTTCTTCTGGACAGCTCTGCCAACTGCCGTAACTTGAACACGTAATGGGGCCTTCTTACTTTCTCGCCAGTCTAGTTATTCTTGCTTCTAGAATAACCTCCAGCTTTCCGGCCACGAAAGGTTTGATTTCTACGCGTTTTTTCCAAAATTGAATGAATCATAATTAAATAAATGATGACACAGGGTGGGTATGGGTGGGAGACAGACCCTTAGGGTCGTCGTCTACATTTATTTCTTATACAATTTCAATTACCCTTCAGGATCGTAGAACGATCCCTCGGGTAATTTACCAATTGTACTGCGAAATGCATTTCGCCTAGACCCTAAGGGTGATTTTAAAGCCCAATGATGAATTTTTAATTTTGAACAAACATCGTTTGTGTCGACGCTCGATTGTAAAATCGATTGAACGTCGTTTCTTTTGACCAACTTCCGGCTCGCAAGATTGCCTCCACCGGTACGCCGTCACTGACCGCTTTCGAAGCGGCCGCTCCTCTTGTGGAATGCGCCCCAAAACACCGAGTGTTTATGCCGGCCTTTTGCAAGAACGATTTAATCCAGCGACTCACTGTACTGGCTGAGACCGGCCTATGGGGCGCGATGAGTGCAACAAATAGTTTTCCTTCGTCTGTCTCGCGTCTAAACTGATTCGTACGTTCCACAAATTCTTTAAGCGCCAAGACTGGACATAAAATCGGATCCGGATCATTTAATATTGAAAAGGACTGCAGCGGACCGTTCCGCTGTGCTTTCCGTAACCTATCTAATGAGAATACTACCCCTCTTTCTGAGAAGACGACGGATCGGTAACCAATTGCCGCTATCTCCGACGCTCGCATTAAGGTAGCTAACGCTATCATGGTGACCAATTTACTAGCTAAGACGCTCAGGGTAAGGTGTCGGTTTTCGCCCAACGAATTAATAAATTCTACAACTTGACTCGGGTCCCACATGTCGTTGTACTTGGGCTTGGGGGGATTCTTGTGATAGCAGCCTTTCATTAATCGGACGACAAGCGGATGCGCGCCTATCTGAACGCCTTCGATGGACCCCAGGGTCCTGGACAACATAGACCGGTGAATGTTGATTGCGCTATACGACTTGCCCGAGGCCAGCAAGTCGGTGAGGAACTGCAAAACCTCGGTTAAATCCGCCGACAAGGGATCCGTATCCCTTCGCACACACCAATGTGTCCAGTTCCGCCATGCGGAATCGTAAGTTGCGAGGGTGGTCGGTCGATTTCCGGCCACAAGAAGGTCGACCACGTTCGACGAAAAGCCTCTGTCACGCAACTGTCGCCGGACAGTCTCCAAACGGCCAAGTGAAGTGCGCTGGATGCTAATAACGGGTGCGGCTCGTTCAGTGCCGATGTCAGGAGGTCCGGCTCCTGCTGAAGAAGAAATACTACGTCGCACGCTAGCTCGAGTAGCACCGGGAACCAGGCCTGACCTGTCCATACGGGGCAAACGAAAACTACGTCAGCTTTCTCTCTTCTAATTTTTTCCAAACATTGAAAAATTAGCGCAAAAGGGGGAAAAAGATACCCCGAAAGGCCCTTCCAGTTAACTGAAAAGGCATTTGTGTTCAACGCTTGCGGTTGCGGCCGCCACGAAAAGAAAGAGGGGAGCTGCGCGTTCCAATGGGACGCAAAAAGGTCAACTTTTGATGGCCAGATCTTTTGAACGCGAGAAAAAACGGATGGATTTAATTTCCAATCGCTTGCATCCGGTCCGGCGCGAGACTCTTCGTCAGCAATTACATTCAGCTTGCCGCTCAAATGAACCGCTTCGATTGCAATATTCCGGCTCTCACACCAAGCTGTCAGAGTGGTTGATAATTGCGTCAACGCTTTGGACCTGGTACCCCCGCCGTGATTAATATAAGCCACTGCCGTGACGTTGTCTAAATAAATTTTTATCGCTATACTTTCCGATACCGCCGCGAATGATTGAATCGCGTATAACGCGCCTAACATCTCTAGTTCATTAATGTGCCTCTTGGTATCTTCCAAAGTCCATGAGCCCCTCGTCCTCACATTATTACAATACGCTCCCCAGCCTGTTAGAGAAGCGTCGGAGAAAATCTCCAGATCTGGCACGCTAGGAAAGAACAACTTTTCCCTTTTTAAGCCTAGATTGTTGGACCACCATTCTAAGTCGTCCCTGGTTTCCGCCGATAGCACGCATTCCGACTTCAAATTAAATCCCACTTTTCTAGCTTGCTTAATATAGAATGCCTGCATCCTCCTGAAATGAGACTGCGCAAAAGGTATCGTAGGTATGGCCCAAGTAAAGTTGCCCATTATCGACGCAATCTCTCGCAATGAAATTCTGCTCCTGGCAAGGGCCGCATCGCATTTGGCCTTAACGGTTGCAGCCTTGTCCGACGGCAGCGAAAAGGAAAGTTTTACCGAATTAATAACCAAGCCCAGATACTCTATTACTTGCGACGGTTCTACAATTGACTTCTCCCAATTGATCAAGAAACCCAGATTTTGTAATAATTCAACCACTTTATTTACATCGGCTTTGGTGCTATCTTTTGATGTATTAACTATTAATATATCATCCAGATACACGATGAGACGCATGCCCTGCCTTCTCAGAAAAGCCGCCACTACTTTTAGAATTTTCGTAAAATACCGCGGGGCCGGAGCTAAACCAAAAGCCAGACAAGTAAATTGAAAAATACGCCCCTTCCAGGTGAAACGCAAATATTTCTGGTGGGAGGGGTGCACAGGGACCGTAAGATAAGCATCTTTTAAATCCAACTTTGCTAGCCAGTCCCCTTCTCTCAAAATGAAGCGTGCGGAATCAAGATTTTCCATCTTAAAGTGTTCATACCGGATGAATACATTAAGTGGTTTAAGATTTACAATCGGGCGAAAACCGCCCGATTTTTTTGGAATAACAAATAGAGAACAGACAAACCCATCCTCCCCGCTATTCGAAATTTCTACAATGGCTTTCTTCTCAAGTAAATCTTTTACTTCCTGGTCGCAAACGCTTGCCATCTCTTTCGACATTGTTATCGGACGCGGAAGTTTAGTTTGATTCGGGGTTTCTACAAAATCTAGCTTAACCCCGTTTGACACGCTGTCTAGGACCCAACGATCGTCCGTAACAGTCTCCCACATTTTAGCAAAATGTAAAATACGCCCGCCCACATTTTCACACACAACAGTATTGCGTAAAATTTGAATGGGATCAGAAGGAGGGACGAAAACATACCTTTCACCTCCTCGAGTCCAAGCAGTTGCACCCGGCGGTCGTCCTCTTCCGACCCCACCACTCTGCCTCCCTTCAACGGGAAATTGGGCCGCTGCTTCTCTCCTTGGGCGCAACACCCGTTGAGATGGGCCTGGGTTCACTGCTACCTTTCTTCCACCTGCCTTAGCCCTCGCTCGAGCCGCCGATGAGCTTGCCAGTGTGGCGTCTTGAGACGCCTCCTTGAGCATCGTCTCTAAGAATTTGTCCGTGAAAAGGAGCTCAGTTGCCTCCTTTCCCGGTGCGAAAGCGTCAGGGTTTGACAATATGAAGTCATATGTCGGTTCCACCAATGTCACAACCGCTCGCCTTCTTCTTTGGGTGATGTGGTAGTACGCTCTACCCCACTGTTGTAAAACGGCCCGCACCGTATTCTTGGCTTGCGTCACCGTTTCTCCCTCTCCAAGAGCACACACTTTAGCGTATAAATCAAACAGAGGTGGGGCAACGTCCATTATTTTAAGCTGAGTCTGTATAAGCGCTTCCTCCGAAGCATTAACCCCTTTCAATCGATCTTTGTCTTTAGCATGCCTCAACATAAAGCCGTCGAGCTTAGGCGGTTTAATCGAGAAAGTCGGGTCCTCAAACTCGAGCTCAAATTTCTTTGAGATTGCTTTTGAATCGTCGGTTGACAGGCCAGTCGTTAGCCAAACCCTAATCTCGTCTGAAATCGCTGTTGGGATGAACGCCGTCACTTCCCCTGATTCACTGGCTGCTTTGGATGAGCCTGCCGTGGCTGCCGCGGCTGCCGCGCGCGTTGGTTTTAGAGCCTTCCCTTTCGACTTAGATCCGGCGGCAGGGGCTTGGGGAGTACGCTCCTTTGGTAGCCATGGACGGTCCACTAGCTTTGGACCCCCCTCGTCTAACTCTTCTTCCTCTTCGTCCTCTACTTCAAGATACTCGCCATCTTCTTCGTCTTCCTCCTGTCTGCTCTCCCGCTTCTCTCTTTCTTCCAAGTCTCTTAGCTTGCTAAAACGAACGTAGGCTTCTTCTTCGATCCTATCATCTAACGGAAACTCGGCGCCATTCCCCCGTTCCTTCGCACGCCCCCTTGGTCGATCCCCCACATCATTTTGATAAAACCGGTCTCCGTGAAAAAACTGATCACGCGGAGGAACGTCAAAAGCCGGTGGTGGAATCACGGGTGGAATATTAAACAATGGCGGTTGAGCGTCAAAGGAGGGAGCCCACTCTCGATAGTTTCGAAGAGGAGACCTTTCTCTATCTGGATAATCAAAGTGAACAAAACGGTCGCGTGGCTGACCATTCCAATCACGAGAACGATTTGCCCAATCTCTAGCTTCTTGTTCAGTACGAAAACCTACGGCCCGTGGGTCCATTCTCTGGTGCCTATGCCAACCATAAAAATCACTAGGGCCTGCCATTCTGAAATTCTGACTGCACTGTACGCGAGCTGAAATAAGTCTGAATGGCAAAGGGCGTGTGCAGGTAAGAGGAAAGGGCAGCACACCCCCCTCTTTTTGTTCTTTAAAAAGCTGAATAAATGTAGGTCTACACCCTTAGGGTCTAGGCGAAATGCATTTCGCAGTACAATTGCGATTGACTCTTGAATCGGGCAATAGTTTTCGCTACACAATTGAGTACGTTTGTTTTCCCTTCCGTTCTTTCACTTGCATATATAGTAGTATACTTTGGGAGAGAACAGAGGAGAAGAGATATATAGTGGTGGGGGAAGGGGATAAACTCGGTGAATAAATATTGACACAATTGCATATATAGAAAATCTAGCAGATTGGAGTTCTCTCTTTTGTTAGGATAATTAGGGTGGGAAGATCTTGGTGAGAAAGGCCAATTTCAATCTCTCTCTATTGTTTGTGACGAGATTGGAAACTGGCCTTGATGAGAACTTGTGTGTACGATATCTCGATATAGGACCCGAATATCACAGAGAAAGCAAGGGGGATTCTTCTTCTTTCCACATCTGTACTCGCGCACCGACCACACAGCTAGCGAACATTTTGGTTTTTTTTTTCTAAAAAATATTTC
Source organism: Daphnia pulex (assembly GCF_021134715.1). NCBI lineage: Eukaryota > Metazoa > Arthropoda > Branchiopoda > Diplostraca > Daphniidae > Daphnia > Daphnia pulex. The sequence continues at coordinate 2,276,860 of NC_060027.1, forward strand.
TGTTTTCTTTACGAGCACAACCCTGTTACCTGCTTTCGTTCTCAACCTTAATGAAAAGTCTCCATTCGCTTTACTACACACGATTCCTTGAGTAAATATTGCAAGAAAAAAAAATTCGGAATGTCTACTGATATGGCACGTATAAGTGGACGACTTTTGCAGTCGTTTTAATCGTGAAAAAATCTCTCAGGCCTCGTAGCTGCTAATCGACTTTGAGCGCCATACTTGTTGCGTTTAGTGGGAATTGAGTTAAGACACATGCAATGAGCAAACGGTATTTTTAAAAAAATACAGTAAGGAAGAATCTTTGTAGGTCGTGAGAATAGTGGTTGGTCTGTTTGTTTTTTTTTGGTCTCAAGGGCCGCAAAGGGAGAACATTGCGTTGGCGGCCGCTTTGAACATTTTACGCTTCTTGAGCGACTTTCCGAAACTCTTCCGCGAACACGTGTCGTCCGAATTGCGGTTGGCGGAAGAGCGCGGAGTCAGCAGAAGCGATTGGGATCGATCAAACGAGCGATCGGAGCTGGCGATCGTTTCGCTGATGATGGAGAAAGAAGAGACTGAAACGGATTCGCTATCAAACGAGGCTCTTCCGTCGTGGAAAGAGACGTCAATCTCGATGGAATCGTCGGGAGGCGAGCGCAGCAATCCCGCCCCACTGCCACCAATGTCTTTCTTGTAAGGTATGGGGTTGAAATCGATCATAATCCCGTCATCGAAATGGTGGCTGCTGCTGGGCGAATAACGGGGCGAAGAGGTCGACTCTTCGTAATGAATCGAATCCCCACCGCGGTAGCCGGAATCCGTCTCATCACGCGGGGACGAGTCCCGGGTGATGACTACGGCCTCGACCGGCGGCGGCGGTGGCTTGTGGGGCTGAGCTGGATGGAAGCTATTTCCGTTGACTTCCATTTTGGACAAGGCTGGATCACTTTCTCTTCGATGCGGTAGACTGGCGAGACGGAGGAGACTGTTGCGGCTGCTGCCTAGGCCGCCGCTGGTTAACGGTAGCGCCGTTTCTAATTGCCGGGTCTCGCTTTCGGAACTGCCCCACTTTCTGTCGGCTGAGAAAATCGTCTGGGAACTGGTGGGCGTGGGAGTAGTAGTAGTAGTAATGGGACCACCAAAAGCTATCGCTTTGTCGTAACCGTAACTGACTGAACGGCAATACACTCGAGATTGGACAGAACTCGACTGGGGAACGACTTGGGCGCAACTGGAGCTGTCGCTATTCAAAAACGCGTCTTTAAGGCGCTCCACGCGACTAACAGTGGCTTTCGATTCGACCGGGGCCGACTCGCTTGCCATTGGCGCGCCGGACGTGGTCACACGATTGCAAGAGCTCAGCTGAGAACAAGACGACGATCCGTGGAGAGATAAAGTTTGGGAACCATTGGTGATTGTGTTCTTAGCCATCAGTGAGCCAGCGAAAACGGGTTTGCTGGCCAATTTGGCCTTGATACTAGCCACGATACTGCCCGATGTCACCAAGGGCTTCATCTGACACTCTACTAAGGATTTTCGTGGCGGGCAGACCCGACATGTGCACCTGTTCTCGGCTTCTAGGCAAGTGATGCGTTCCAGGAGACTCGCGTTGACCGTCATCAGTACCTCCGCCTCGTCCTGGCCGCCATTCTTCTTCTCCTTCAGCAAACGGTTTTCGTGCTGCAGCCTCAACAGCTTCTCTCTGCAAATAAAAATGAAAAAGAAATGAATAAAAGAAATATGGAAATTACTAGGTGAAGTCCCGCATGAGAAAAGAAATGATGAAGAAATGAGGGAAAGTACTGGCTAGAAACTTGAAGCAATATCTTACTTAATGTCGGGCGGGATCATGTCGAGTGTGTCGACCCCTGTGGTGGAAGGCGAGCCGTCTTGAGGCATCATGGCCCCGTTGTTCAATTGCGTAAACTTGAATTCTTCATTTAGCTCAACAAGCTTGTCACGCTCCACGATCAAGCGCTATTGACCAAGAAGAAACGACATTAATTGCTGAGCAATTCAGCTGTGTGTACTGCACACATTTTTACCTCTTTTTCCAGAGTTAGGGCTTCGTTACGCTCCACGATGTTCTTGTGTTGCAGTTCAAACTTGTCTGCTCGCCGACGTTCTTCATCGAGCGCACTCTGGACTTCAGCTATTTGCTTCCTCTGCAATTCCAGTTGAGATTTCCAGGGCCCAAGCTTTTTCAACTCCTGGGCAAACCACACGTTGTGAAATGAATCGAAACCAAAAGGGAAATTTTTGAATGGGCGTAACTATATACCTCCTCCAATTCCATGTTTTGCTGAATGTATTGGCTGTTTTTCTCTTCGAGCTTGCGCAACTGGCGTTTAAGTTCGTTGCCTTCTTCCACTTTGCGGCGCATGCTATCAATGGTCGACTGGGCGTTTTCGAGTCGAGCCGATCTCTCGCGAAGAATGTCCACTTCGTCCTTTAGGCTACGGGTTTGTTCGGCAGCGCTCTGTAGATCGTCCTGTCGCATACGCAACCTCGCCAGCTCTTGCTCAAGAACTTCGTTACGAAGTCGGACCTCTTCCCGTGCTTTTTGATAATAAATAGAAAAGAGGACGCGAGTTAAATTCATACTTCCTTTCAATGTGAAATTGTCGGGCATTGATTTACCAGAATCCGATCTGAGAAGCTCTTCCGTCAGGCGGACAATCTCGCGTTTCTGCATCAATGCGGACGGATTGCCTCCGTCGGACCTGTCCAAACTCTCTAACGGCACACCACCTGATCGCAGCGACTCGACTTCAGATTGCAAGTGTTGGATCTCGTCTTGCAAAGTTGATATCTGTAATACGGTTACTATTTTGTCAGTCCCTGTTCACATCACATTACGGGACATGCAGCAATGGAGGGTACCTGTAAATTGAGCTGCTGACGTTCCTTGGCCAGTAGCTTCTTCTCTTCGTTGGCCGCTTCAAGTTGTGCCATCAGATTGTGAAATCCTGTGCCAGTGGTTTGGTTCGGGCTACGTCCGGCCATTACAGCCAACGAATCTGCGTTGGGAACTAAGGAACCTCCAGCCAGCTCGTCGATGCCAGGTAGCCCCTGGATAGCAGCCATAATTCCTCGCTGGACATCTTCTTCCATCTGCAGGATTGCCTGGATGAACTCTTCTTGGCGCTCACAGTGAACAGCACAGCCTAACACTAGCTGCAAAAGTCTGCACAGTTCCGCTTCGTCTTCATTTTCACCTGCACAACAAGTTTCAATGAATCCACAATCACGACGAGACATGAGAGACAACTGCCATCGAAACGGCGAATAAAGAGAAAGAAAGAAAAGTAGCGGCGTAGCAAAAAGGCTGGTCCGCAAACTTTCTCACTCTTTCCAAATGTGGTCGAGAGCTGGAGGAGGAGTTACGTCAACTTCTTCTCACATAGTGACAGCGATAAACAAATATAACAATAGCCATTGTCGTTTGGTAGCTCACCTATCTTGCTGACGTCTGGCATGGTGAAGCCAGATAAACGTTGCCCCAGATGGACCTCGTAATAGTCAACAAGTCGCTCCAATACTTTTTTCCAGTTGCTAACCTTGAGTGAGGAATTGAATTTAGAAAAAAAAAAAAGAAAAGAGTTAGCCAGGGAGTCGTTGAAACGTGTGTGCTATATGCTCAAGAGCGTGACGACGAATGGCGATCACAGTTTTGCCCATACTGCATTTTCCTTGACACAGGCACAATTGATAAATACAAGGGAAAGAAGTGCATAAGGAAAACTGGGGCTGGAGACAAGAAACTCAAAGTAGGTCTGCGGGAGTGCCCAAGTAGCTAGCTTCAATAGAACCAATCACATAGAGAAAGCTTAAGGGACCTTCGTTTAAAGATTTCCGATGCAACAAAGAACCTTTATGGCAATTTACCTTTAATATTTTGTTGGAAGTTACATTTTCCTTGATTTTTGAAAGCCAGGTATCATTGAACCATGGGGGATCACTACAAGGAATAATTGCAAGAAAAAAAAATTGGTCCAATTAAATGCTGATATAGCTCATTAACATTTTGTATAATAACCTACATTAAATTCAGGACTTTTGCTACAGTGACCCCATCACTCAAACTGGCAGCATCAGGCTGTGGTGATTCCAAATTGAACTTGTGAAGCTGCAAACATTGCAAAAAAAAGTTAATTAGATTGCGTCACCGAAGGTAACAAAGGCGTGTGACTTACCCATTGCAAGAGGTGATGAAGCTGCCATTGTGCAGCCATATTCTGCAGAAGCGATTCGGTAAACAGAAAAAAAAAGAACACAAATCCTAGCTGCTTTTCAAGCGATTAACCCTACAGTACTAATGTCAGAGAGAATCGCATTACTTCGACTAATATGTAAACAAAAACAAACAAAACAAAAGAAATTTTCAGATAAGTGTTAATCGAAACAACATGAAACGTCAGCCATGAAAGGCTTGGGCTTAAATGACAACAACGACGACGCTACAAGCTCCCTCTAACGGGGAAAAAAATGAAAGAAGAATTTGGTGTGTAACTTGTTGCTCTTCTTTTGGCCAGTTTGATGGTTAATATTTACGCTGTTTTTATTAATTAAATTATGCTTTATTTTTTTACAAACCGTTTATTTGATTTTCATATTTTTTTCTTAAATTAAAATATTATCGTAACTGGTACTTTTGAAGGAATGGCAATGTCTCACAGGATGATTGACAAATTGGAATTCCAAAGTCGTAAAAACGTGGTAAAAACTGAAAAAAAGAGATAATTTTAGATAAGCGATGGTAAAATAATTGAGATCAAAATGCGTAGTAGCCATGACCCACATGCCAATAATATGTTAGGATTTCAATGTTGACTATCCTTTGATAATTTCATCAGATGGGATCAAGTAATCAGCGTGTCACTCATCCACACTAGCGGCTGACGAATATGGAGATAGACTTGATGCTACACTAGACTTTCGACTAGATTGTTGAGATCTCGCAGACACCATGAGTAAATCTCCTTCACCAGCCATTGTGGCCTTGTCACCTACCCTCTTCTTTTTGTAGTATGAAAGAACCGAACTGAGAAGGCTAGTCCTTGCTGATGAAAGGCTTTGCATCTGATCACTAAAGAGGTTGAAATTTGCCTCCCTGACTTCCTTGAGTGAGGACAAAGATTTAATTCCATGCTTTTTCATTCTCCCTGTCACAGGCAGACCCTTGGGAAGCTCAATTTGAGTTGGCTCGTGCAGTCTCAAGCCACAGAAAGGAGTTCCATCTTTCACATGTTTCTTCATGATCTCCTTGCCCTCCAACTCTTTCAGCTTTATCTGATTTAGTGGCACTAGCTGAGGAGGTACTGCAGGCACTTTGGCTAATTCCACTTCCCACTCATACACCGGCCCAGGCTCTTCTGTTGATGACTTTACCAATGATTTAACCCCGGCCCATTCCACTTCCTTCAGCCTCTGAGTTGCAGTGACCGAGTCAGCAAAGATCTTTTTCAAGTCTGTTATAAATTTGTTGAAGACGTCGTCCTCTCCGTGGTAGCCGAAATCCAGAAGATCCTCACGAAATCGATACGGGATTTTACTTTCAGCGCCAATTGCAGCTCCTTCGGAATCCTCGGTTCTGCCCAGTAGAGCTTCGACAATCCGGGGACCGTGTCCGTCGAGAGGTGACCGGCTCAAGTGAACGGTTGCTACTGAATCCCCGCAAACCACGTACAGCACATGTTTGGACGCCAGGAGTGGCCTCTGACAACTGAACTGAACTCGATCCCCCTTGTTTCCGGTGCTGAAGGCCAACTGGATCGTGTTGACGCATTTCCCTTGGTTGAGATCCCAGTAACGTAGCTCCTGGTACGCATGAAAAAAATTGAAATACGTGCAAACAATGCATGTTTTCAAGTTAAACCTTCCAAAAGCGGTATTCTAACTCATGTTTTATTTATGTCAAGTATTTTTCTCACAGCTTGATCGGAGAGGCTCCACAGGAATTCCGATTGCTTTACCAAGCAAACGGCCGCTATGGTGGCGGCGTGTCCGCTCAGAACCATCCACGGCTTGGCCAAATGAGTAGGACTCCACAGACGGATGTTGCCGTCGGTACTGCCCGACACTATCAAACCCTTTTCGTCGTCGTAATCGAAGCACGTGACTCCCTGGTAATAAATTTTTTAAATGCGTCAGCCAACACCACACGTGCACATAACTAATATTGTTTCTTCCCCGAATTCCATTTTTTCTATTCGTGACAGTATATTCCCCTTTTTTCTTAAACTCGGCTTTACCGGGCTTGTACGGAGAGTGACGGACGGCAGTGTATCCATTCCTCCGGATTGGGGACGCAAGTGACGTATGACTAACGATGTGGTGGAGTTCTTGCTGCAAGAAATCACCCTCAACATCGTCCTCTTTAAGTCCACCTGCAGTATGGGGCTGTCGTGGCAGCCGGGCATAATTGTGAGCGTCACCATTCCCGCCTGCAGGTGCAACTCCTGTAATTGATTGAAACGGTAAATAAGAATGTAATGGGATCTCAAACAGACGTGTTCAAATTTGGCGCCCTACTCGCCAGTAGATGTGTTGAATTTCGTGATCAGCTTCCCGTTTCTTGAATAAAGAAGTTGAAGCTTTCAAGAATCGGAGCACGAAGACGTCGCCTTCATCATCGCCGACACCCAGTAAAGGTTCCGAACGGCCTGTTGTGACGGGCGCCATGTACGCCAGTGAAGTCGGAATATCTTTCATGCCATCCAGACGAAAGCGCTCGACAAAAGGAGTTACGACAGTGGTAAAAAAGTGCAGACATCGTCCTATTAGATTTGTTATTGTTATTTGGTTATTTATGACGTCAAAATTCAACAGGTACACCAAGTGTGACTACTCACCGCTTGATGCCACCACCAGTGAATTGAATTCGTCCATGTGAACGCAGTCGGTGATCCAGCCGCTCAGATGTACCTTCTTTTGGATTTCCAAACCAACAACAAAAATGGTAAGAAAAACTCTCATAATCTCTTCATTTTTTCGTCGAAAAGAAAAATGTTTTTCTTTAAGAGCCGCCGCTTTTTGTTAAAGGCAAAGTTTATTCGGGGCCGGCTCTCCGAGACTTTTGGGGAGGACCACCACTTGCGATGAACGATGAAAAAGGGGTGAAGTGTTTATACACCTAAGCTCCTCGAGACACGTATTGAATTGGAAAAGAAAAAAAAAAAACCTCGCATGATAGATATTATAAGCTTCTACTTTAGCTGGAACCTCGGCTTAACCCTATAGAGTCAATGTTTCAAGAGTTCGGTCCAGGTGTTCGCACTTTTTCCACCTTTTCATCTGAATAATAAGTCGGACCAAAAAAAAAAAAAAAGTAAAATAGCCGAGCGGTGATCAAGCGGAAGGATTGAAAATATTTTTGCGCCGTTCTTATTATTCGTTATCCCCCCTCTGTCCATTCCGAGTGGACGGTGCTATAGTTTGGTTGGAGAGAAATCATGACATTCTTTTCGCATGTTGAAAATGCAGAAGGCAAAGAATATAATAAAGGACGGAAGAAAATGGGGCCGTGGAATGCGCATTGTTATTCGAACGTTTTGAAGAAGTCGAATTCAAGAAGAAGAAGAAGAAGGAAAAGAACCTTTTGACTGGAACCGTCATTGTAGGAGATGGCTGTTGAAGGAGCAGCAGCAGCAGGAGCGTTTGGCCTGCTGTTGGCTGACGTTCCAGACGCTGCTGACGGGATGGATAATGGAGCCTTAATGCTGGCTACTGGAGCGGAGCTGAGACGAAGCGTGAAAGCCGCGGCCAGCTTCAAGGCCACGTCGTAGACGGCCACGCGCCCTTTGGCCGACACCATCACCAGCGAGACGGACTGCCGTTGTTGTCCACCGTCGGCATTCTTCTGGCTCACCATCATCATCCGCACAATGCTTTCCCTCTTTGTCGATTGTGGACATAAGTCAACGAAAATGAGAAGAAGAAAAAGTCAGAATGGGGCGAACAGAAAAATGTGAATCACAAGTCACAAAAAGGACTCAAGGATGGACTCTCTCTCTCAAAGTTAAAGAAAAACAACCTGCCAAATTGTGAAGCCGAGAAAAAAGGGGCCCAGGTATAGTCAGAATAGAGACCAAGAGTTGGTAAAAGAAGAAAATGGAAATTAATGGACTAGAAGAGCAAGATGGAATGGAAAGAAATTTGATCAGCTTCTAAAGATAAAATACCTTTAACGGGGTGCAGCAAGTGTAGGAGACGGGCTGCTGCTGCTGGTTGTCGGCCATCGTTGTTTGTGTGTGTGTGTGTAGTGTCCCCGACATGAGCCACCGTGTGTGCTGGATGGAAGGGCGAATAACAGACTGGTCGTTGCTGGGCAACGTAGCAAGACAAATGACCGCGTCGGACAACCGAAAAAAATATGTGAGCTTTTTTCTTTCTAAAAGGGACAAACAAAACACGCACATAGATGCACACACCACATTAGTTTTGTTTGTTTTTTTTTTCTTCTCCTTTTAGACAGACCGGTGTGGGAACCAAAACACAGTGGAGAGGCTGGAATCTTTCCGAGGACCCAAACAAAATGTGTCGAAATTCCCCCCTTGGATGTCGGACACACATTACTCAACTGGAGACAAATTCGATCGAATGTTTGAGGTATTTTTCATATTCCCTGCCCTCATATCTACAACAACAACATTTCAAATCTCTTTTGCTTTTTAATGGGGGGACAGAAATTCGTCGAATTTTCAATTGTACAAGAGAGAAGGAGGGGGCTATAGAACGTGCGGTGAATGCACTAAATAGCGCCGCCATTGCCGTTTCTCCACTCTCATCGATCAGGAACCCCCATCCGTCCGTCGAGTTTGCCTGGACACATTGACGATGGATGAAGAGAGCCTGACCAGAGTGAAATCCTCACGACCGGACGGCGGACCCGGAGACTTTGATACACACCGTGTGGGAAAAATGAAGAAGAAGAAGAAGAATAGATGGAGGGGCCACAACTTTCTCAGACGGGAAAAATGTTCCAGGGGCTGGGGGAGCCCAGGAGTAGCCAAAGCGTCGCGCTACGTGCTGCCGAGAAAGGCACGTCAGATTTCCTTCCATTTCAATAGCGAAAAATAAAGAATAAGAGGCGATGAAAAGAGACCAAAAACGTAATCACTTTTGATGTTATTTAGGTTTCTCTGCGGCTCGGCCTTTCTTTATGTACCTGGAAATGCCACCACCACCAACGAGGAAGAGGGATTTAGTTGAGCTTTTATGCTATCAAAGAGCTTAGCTCCGCACAATCGCCGATTGATTGAACGTCATCATTGTCACCTAATGGTCGACAATGAAAAGCAACAAGCTCCCAGCTACTCCTCCTAACCTTATCGCCGTGGTGTTACCGCTGTGCCTGCCCACCCTCCCCCCCCCCCCATCTCTTACTACCTTTTATTTCTACCTGGATGGACACGGACAATAAGGATGTTGTACACAAGGCCCCCGGGTACGCGGACACATCAACATCGATTTCACGCGAGCAATGAGTAAGTCAAAAATGAAATTGTCCTTTTTTTTGAATGATTTTATTTTATATCTGTTGTCGGCGGACAAAAGACGATTTCCAAAAAGGGCATCATCACCCAAAGTTAAAATCAGAAAATTCTAGAAGAAGATTATCTAAGAGAATCATTATAAAAAAATTCGGTGCGTACGTAGTTACCAACAGGGCAACAACATCAAAGTTGAAATAGTCAACGCCCTACTGTTTTATTTTGATTTTGCGGATGAATGAGAGAAAAGAAAAACGGGGAATGTTTCCGCGCTGTAGTAACTAGGATGTATCTACGTATATACCCAACAAAAGTACTACCAGGCGAAACACGGGATTTTTTTTTTTTACTTTTCTTCTCTTGTTTCCCAAAGTACAGAATGTGTCTACACTAAATCCCAACCGACACACACAATAAGTCAGCCCTTCTCCGTTTTTGCCCTTTTCATTCGTCAATGAGCGAAGCGACAGACGAAGCGAATAGAAAACTAAAGTGAATAGGGAAAAACGTCCTACGGTATATACACACACAGAGAGAATATAAAAATCCCAGGTATACACGTCGCTGAAAAGGATTTTTTCCGAGACCATTCAGCCTAAATAGCCGAGTTCAATGTATACAGCCAAAAGGAAGGATCACATTTTTTTTTTTTCAACTGTACTATATGGACTAAAAAAGAGCGTCTATATCTTGTGCGGGTACTTGGTTATCATTGTGTTGGACGTCCCCATAGACCCTTCCACGGTGCAGTTATAGAGCCGAGTCTATTTGGTCTGTGTGTGTTGTGTAGAGATTTTTATTTCATTCTTTAGCCCCCGAAATGATTTTCTATGGGGCCTGAACACGTTAAAAAAATGTCGTAGAGGCCTACTGAACTGGCCGATACCTGGCAGAAAAGTGTTCCAGGTGCGTTGAAGATGCTGCGACCCGTTTCAATTTTGTGTGGTCTTCTTCTTCCCAACTTTTTTCCTTCTATTTTCTATTTGTTGTTTTTTTGAGGAGAAGAAGGAAAGAAATAGAAAACGGAGGGCTAGAGTAAACACTTTGGCGTTCATCACGATAAGAAACGGAGTCTAAGAAAGAAAGAAAAGAGCGAGAGAGAAAGAAAACCTTATCGGGACTGAGCCATCTTTCTCATCCGCGATGCGGATGATCGCCTAAGCAGATAAAACCTCCTTAAACGCTGGTCTTTTCTTTCTTTCTCCCTTCATATTTTTTTTATTTTATTCTTCTTCTTTCTAAAAAAAGAAGGGAATAAAAGAAGAAAAATATATACGCAGTCGTGATGGGGGAATTCATCCATTCATTGCCCGTGTGGAATGATTACAACTATAGTAAAAATTCCGGGTCGTCTTATTAAACGTCATAAAAACATTTTCCAGATTTTTTACTTTTTCTTCTTGACTTTCTTTTTTTTTCCCTCTCCTTCGCTCCACCCCCACAGCATTCGGATAATGGTCGGGTTAAAATTAGAATCTCTCGCTCGTTATATACACTCGGATTAATTGAGTTGATTTTAAACCCTCTTTGAACCCCCCAATAATTGCCAACCAGCCCAGCAGCGGCCTGTTGTTTTTCTTACTCGAATCGACTTGGATGTGTCTAGTAGGCCTGGAACAATTTGGAAAACAGCTAGGAGAGAAATGACATGGTACACAACAGGTTGTGGGTGTTTTTTTAAATGGACCGCCGGCGCAATTACACGGGGCATGCCGCGTTGATTTCGAATATCTTTCTCCTCTTTAAATAAATGGATCTCTGAGTCTTCTTCTTGAGGAATGTGTTTTGTTTCTCTTTCCAAAAAATAGGTAGACTAGTCTTCTCCTCATCCATCTATCGGAAGGGGTCGAAGACGAGCCCCAGGGTGGGCCGGCCGGATGGCGGCTATCGGATTGCAGGTATATATCTAAGGCAAAGGCACACACGAAAAAATGAAATAAGGGGGGCGACTCTTTAAAATAAAAAGAAAGGAGGAAATCTATGTTTTTCGAGGGTGCCTGGAACGTACGCTGACCTTCTGTTTTTCAGCTGCCGTTTAGCTCCTCCTTCATCATCCAGCCGAAGATATAAAAAAAGGTGTACAGATGGGAGGGGGGTTGGTTGCTGCTGGCTGCTGTTGGAAGATGAAAAGGTTTTTTTTTTTCGGGGTAGGTAGGTAGGTATAAAACATAATCAGGAGCCCCAAATAGTAGATTGAATGCCTTATGTAGTTCAACCGTAATAATACTGGAAATGCGAGCTCTTTGAAATCAATGAACTCTCGACTTCTTCTTCTTCTTTTTTCTTCTTCTTTCATTCGTAACTGGGAGGAAAAAAGTTTTCTTTTTTTTTATTTTCCAAAAGTTTCTCAATGGTTCATCCTCATTCATCATCAAATGGATGGCAAAGCACGCGGCATTTTTTCTTTTTTTCTTTAACTCGGCTCCTATTCAAAACCCGAGCGAACATATCGCCAGCCATGCCTAACTCTCGCTCCTGGAGAGAAAACCCAACAACAGTCCATTGTGTCGTGTTTGTATATAGACTGGTGGGTAATAGTCGTTGGTCTTATAACATCTTTACTCGCCTAGAAGGAAAGATGATGATGTGGTGGTAATGACGTCGAAAAAAAAAAAGTTGGCTCTCTTTTGTTTCTTCCTTTTTTTTATTTTCTTTCATATAATATTTGTGTGTACACACACCCACGGAAAAGAAAGACATTCCAGTCTGAGGGAAATGATTGTTGATGTGATGATGATGGTGCGCCGCCGCTTGTTTTCAACAACACAGAAATATGTCGTACACTCGTCTATATTAGACATCCCGCCATTTCCCACGGCTCTATAAGTCATCAGTGTACATGTCTTGTGTGTGTGTGTGTGTGTGATGCTCCTTAGTCCAATCAAGGAGCCTCTTTTGGGTGTCTCTCTCTCAGCATCTTCTTTGAAGAAGAGCACGACAAACACAAAGTGTATAGCTGCGACTTCTTTACTCCCCACGAGTGTTGTAAAACTTCCTGGCGCTTCTTTTTTTGTTTTGAAATGTCAAACATCCCCCCCCCCCGCATTCCGGCGTGATCCGTCCGTGAAATGATGATGACTCTTATGAGAACTCAAACAAAAGACAAGAGTCTGATGGATCAATTTCCCATTCGCGAAAAAGGAAGAAAAACAAAATTCTTTTTTTTTTTACCGAGAAACCGGGTGTTATATTGTACACGCCATCCGGCCGGAGGAGGAGGAGGAGTGTGCGGTTTGGTACGTGATGTTTTTCCAACCGAATTGTGTGGGAGTTTTTTCTTTCGCCTCCCTCGGACTTTTGGGTGCAGCAGCAGTTCGTGCCGCTGTGTAAGCGTCTTGCATTATGAAACATGTTCAACTTGACTCGTTTTTCTTATTTTCGCCGACCGGAAATGAGCTGTGCGTGGTCCGCGCACTTTTCTCACCTTTCACAGCCATTGGGCGCTAGGTGTGTGTGTCTGTGTGTGTACAGTATCCTGGAATGTCCGTTTTTATTTTTCCAAAATGAAACAAAACCGACAAACTTATCTAAGAGGAATACACAACAGCAGAGAGTGGCTCTGTCTGCGTATCATCCACACATTTTTCTCTCATCCGGTCCCGAAAGAGGAGGTGAGGAGGGAAACAATCACAAAACGAGGGTCCCATCCGCACACAACAATTTTTATATTTGGCCTCCGACCGGATACATAGGCCACACAACACATTTGTTGGCTGGGAAGGAAAAAAAAATCGGATAGATAATTTATCCGGGGGAGGCCACACTCCGTTCCGTGTTGTTTGTGATGTTAAAAAGGGCAGACACACAAAAGAAGGAGGAGATGGCGTAGGCGGCGGGGGTAGTAGTACCTAGTAGACACGGGAATAAGAAAGAAGAAGATCGGGACACGTGAGAAAAAACGTTCCGCCGGACCGAGTCCGACCGGGACAAGAAAAGAAAAACCATCGAGAAGTTGGTGTCATTGGGCGATGCCGTCGAGCGTGAAGAACACGCCGATGTTGATGGCACGGCCTCCAAGAAAACGAGCCCCTCAGTAGCGCAGCGTTCAAAGAAAAAAAAACAGACAAAAATCTATTACGTGCACATTACAAGCGAGAAAATAGTGTACAATTCCGGCAGAGGGAAGAAATCCAGCAGAGCGGATCACACAAAACATTAAATTTTTGTTTTCCTGGAAAAAGATGAGACATTTTTTTTTTTTACTTTTGGTATGCGCAAGAGTCTTTTTTCTTATTGTTTAATTTTGATGTCGTAAACAAGGCAACCGGCAGGAGTTCTAGTGGGACTCTGTGTGACACACTGGGTGAACCCATGTGACGGGTGGCGAGTCTTATTGTCCACCATTTACCGTTTTTGTGTGTGGATGTCGTGCTTGTCCATCCCCTCCCTATCGGTATAGCGCGTGTATGTGTCCACAAAAGGGAGAGAAAGACCGTGCCGAAAAATAAAACTTTCTTCTTCCAGCCATCCAGCCATCCTTCCATCCACCTTTTGTGTCTGATAACAACTTGATATGTATATTGGGGGGTAGGGCAGATGTCGAAGCCAAAGCAGCAGCCAAACCCACCCCCGAAATGTCGTCGTCACCATCTGGTGGATTTATTTTTATTTTCCATTTCGGCCGGAGAGAAACACAATTTTTTTTTTGTCCGGAGGTGGGAGGAGGGGTCATATTTCCATATGATCAATTTATCCGTGGGTTTGATATTATTCAAACGGGAGTCGGATAGGGGGGGGGGGAATAAAATTGAGATGTGCGCTCCCGCACGCCTTCGAACTTTGATCGTTTGTTTTTTTCTTGTTGCGCCATTTGATTTGCCCCCGCCTCGGTCACGCGGGACACCCCAAAGTATACTCCCCCCCACCTCCGCCAATTCGTAGCTCCGTGTTTAGTTTTATTGGTTATTTTTTGTTTTTTTATTATTTGTTGTTGCTATTTTCTTACCTGCTTTATTTTGTGTGTGTGTGTGTCGTTATCGCGTGCTGATCGCGTCGGCACGATTTTTTCCCGGTTACGGCTCACCAGAGTTCTTTCTCCTCCACTCCATTTGTCGGTCGATTCATTCAAATTGGGGTCTCCCCCTTTTTCCTCCTACGCCATTCACGAAAAAAAAACTCTGCAGTCATGAAACAAAAAACTGGTCTCATCTTTCCCCCCTTCTTCTTTCAAAAATCCGCCGTCATCCGAGCGCAAATTTGTCGGATGGCATCGAATTTCTTTCCTCCCCCACTCCACGCAATTTTTTTTTTTTTTTTTCGTTTGAATCTGGCGCGCGCAATTCAATCTCGTCTCGATTTCCTATAGGTCGACCGAGGGGGCAAGGAGGTGGGCAGCACACACTCCCGCAACTCCTCTTTGTCGGTGGTCTTTATTTGAAATGGATTTTTTTAAAAAATTTCGAACAAAAGAGAAGAATAATCACAAAATCGGATTCGTTTAAAAGAAAAGAAGAAAAAAATGTTTAGTCGACAAAAGAGAGTTGCTCTGAGGGCGCCCGCCGTGAGCGGAACACACAATGAACGACGCGAGCGATTACATCCAGCGACGAAAAAGAATAGGAAAATGTCTATAAAATAGAAAGAAAGAAGGGGGGAAACGATCAAAAGAGGAAATGGGCTACTACTACACATGTGTGTAAAAAAGGAAAAAAACAAATCCAGTCGAGAAGAAGAAGAACCGGAGGCGGTGCGGATGCGGGCGGTTCCGCTCAGGGGCTCCTTTTTTTCTTCTTCTTCTTCTTCTTCTTCCAGTTTTTCCAAGTCTAAAAAAGCACGGACTATTAAACACTCTGCCACCGGACTCCTTTTCTATTCTCTTTGGGTGGTGGTGGTTTTGGTGGTGGTGGTGAAGAAGGAAAAGAAAAAGAAAACGTGATGAAAACAAGTGGAGGGATGTGATAATAAGAGAGCCGCAAAAAAATAAAGTTCTTCTTCGGCGTCGTCGTCGTCGTCGTTGGTTGTTATGTTTGCTGGACTTCCCACGTCCTCTTCGCATTACCGGGTGCATTCCTCCGCAACGGGCCGGTCGACTCACACATTGGAAAGAAAAAAAAACCCACCGACTGGGCGGCCCATTCTTCTTCTTCTGCCTTGTTTCAAGACATGGCGGAAGGATCGTTAAAAATGAGGAAGAAGAAGAAGGTGGTGGTGGTGGTGATGGTGGGGGGTAGATAGACGTGGAGTAGTTCGACACTGGTCATCATTTGTCAAACAGGAACCCGAAAGAAGAAGAAAAAGAAAGAAAAAAGAGGAGCCTTTTAACTAACTCGCCAACTAACGGAGTCCTGACTCGAATTTCCAATCAGCTTCCCATGAGAAGCGAAGGGAGAAGAAAATGTCGACCGCCCAGTTCCAGTTTCGCTCGATTGATATTTGAAAAAAGAAAAATCTTCTCGGGTACCTTTTGTCCTGTGCAACTAGAAACCGGAATCTCTATTTCCCCGGTTGAAGGGACGCGCCATTTAAGTTTGAGAAGGAGTCGAATTTGAAATGAAATTGCCATCATCCCGCGCCCAGCAGAACAACTCGGCGGGCCGAAATCTCCTGGAAAATGTTTTTTTTTCTCATCAGAAATTCTTCACCACATTTTCTGTCGTCTTCCGTTTTTGACATTCTGGTGCAGACGACAAAACTTGGATACTTTTTCCGTGTTATGTTATGTCTGGCGCGTTCATTTGACAATTTTTTGGTTGTTCAACTTTCGAATATTTGTGCACTGAATTTCCCGAGCAGAGTTTTTTTAACAACAAGTCGCTTTGTCTTTTTTTTCTTTCCCTTTTTGTTAGATGGAAAAAAATAAACTTTATGGGGGCGCCACCGAAGGAATAAAAGGAGAGAAGAAGAAAAAAAAAAACCACTACTCGGTCAGTCGTGACGTCCCGCAAAGTTAATTTCCCTTCTGGAAAGAAGAAGAAGAAGAAGACGGCGATGAAAATGGTTCCTCCTCCATTTTCTGCTTCTTCTTCCCATCAGCCAGAAGAAATAAATTGAAGGTATATACACACACACGTATTAATCCGACTTCCGGTTCTTGATGGTCAGGTGCTTTTTTTTTTTTCTTTTTTAGTGGTTCTCCTCCTTTTCCTATTGAGCTTCTTGTGGTGGAACTTCTTCTTCTTCTTTTTGTGTGTGTGGCGTTTTCCACCAGTTCTCATTTTCATGGAAGAGAAGCTTAGAAGAGGTAGAACTGGACCAGCCGGGCCAACACAAAATAAAGAGCGAAATCCCCCCACCAACTGAAATTTATTTTCCGTCTGGCCTACAGTGGTCATCCCAAAAACTGGAGGGGGGGTTCGATGACAAAACTTTGACAGGCTTCCTTTTCTCTCTAGACGACCTTTTTTTATTTGTAAGCCCTCCTTCTTATATAGTTGGTCCTCTTTATTTTTAATGAGATCATTAACAACAATGAGTTCCCCGAGGTAATTCCCTTTTTTTTTTTTTTGAAAGAATCTTCTTCTTCCTATATCTTGTTGATGCGCACGTAATTATGCCAGTTGTTGGCGAAAAAAGATGGAAATCCTCACCGGATTTTCTTTTTCTTTCACGATTATTAGTCGAGCAAGTAGTGGGGAAGAAAAAAAAAGGTATTCGGTGCTAATGGGGCAAACACTTAAAAGTCCCTCTAGGGTCGAACATTTCGATTTTGCCATCATTCCTGCGACTGAAACCTTTTTTTTTGTTTTATTCTTCAACAGATCGAAGGGGTTGAAGTAGGGGTCGTCCCTTGTTAGATTTAATGATTTTTGCTCCACCGTAGAAAAAATGTACGGTACTTTTTCCAGAGATTTTATTACATGTTCTTCAGGTTTTTTGGTATCTCCAGACACTCTCGCAGTGCGTCTGTCATCTGTCTAACACGAGAAAATCATTTCCAATCTGATTTTTATTTTTTTATTATTACAGGACCCCATAAGGAATCATTTTCCAGACGTTTTATAGAGGCCAGCACTGCTTCTTTTGATTGGGAACTCTGGTCGTTGCCCTTTTTATTTTTTTTTTAATTTGGCTCCTGCTCTTGCTCCTGCTGCTGCTGAGCTGACGAATGATGATGATGGTAATCCAGTAGCCGACAAAAACCGGTATTGTTACGACCGCCTTGAACCCGATCAATTAACCCCTGGCTGCTGTTGTATAGACCTCCTCCCGTGACTGCGGTATAGGAATCAATCGAATGGGTTTTTCTTCGAAAGAAGAAAAAAGAAAAGAGCGTTGAGCAATATAATAATACCAGAGCTAGCTAGCTAGCTGCTCCCCCCCTACACACGCAAAGCCCATCAACAAGTTGGGTAGTAGAAGAAGAAGAAGAGGCAGACTCTCGTTCATTATTATCCGTCCCCCTTTTTGTTTTATTTCTATTTTTACGATTCCTTACGAGAGTTAGGACTTTTTTTTCTTATTTTCTACAAGAAAAAGAAAAGGGAAAATGCACAGGAATAGAAGAACCAACTTTTTTTTTTACAGGGCGGAAGAAGAAGAAGAAGGGCATGGTGGAAAAAGGCGGGGGGGGGGAACCCTCGAGGCGAGTCCATCTGCTTCGGAAGTGAGTGGGAGGGCTCTCCGACACCATCAAAAACTACTTCGGCGAGCAAAGAGCCAGCCCCAGCAGGAGTGAGTCTCTCTACTCACCAGCAGAGAGCTAGAGCAGCAGCACAGTTAAACCAGAAGAAGAAAAAAGAGGGCTATACTACCCACCACCACCACCTACTAGTAGACTAGAGACTAACTGGGAGACTACCGTATAGTCGTCTAAGCGACGCGAGCCCAGTGAGCTCATTCATAAGTCGGTATCGGCCCTGACAGGCCGCACACTTTCAGTTGCTCTCCACCCCAAAGTTTTCTCTGTATCTCTGTACAACCCTTTCCAAAGTGCTTCTACCTAACAGTTTGATTAGTATTATTATTCTTTCGATTGGTGTGATCTATTGCAGCCGAAAACCAAATTAGCAAGTGGAATTGTTTTGGTCAACGTCAACAAACATGGCTGGATTAATCGCCTCGTTATGGCTCTTGGCCTCTATCGTGACTCCAGGTTAGTCTATTTTATTTTAATCTGATCATTTTCAATTGTGTGTGTTTCACACTGGAAGGGTTTCTGGTCGCAATTGAAATGGATCGGAGTTTTTGTGTTGTTGGACTTAATTGGAGCTGCAGAGGGAGAGAGATAGGTGAAAGCCCACGAGAAATAGAGCGATTAGCATTTCTTAGTGTGTGTGTGTGTGTGTAAGTCTTCTTTCTGTTTTTCTTCTTCTTTCATTTCAATTTTTATTACTCGCGGTCTATTAAGTAAAACCGGATAGGTGTCAAAGGTCGCGGGCCACGGGAGTCACGATCTTCTTCTTCTTCTTTCAACTTCTTTAGGAAAGGAATTTCCTTATACGGGGATGGCACAAGTATATACTATATCTTGTGGCTTTTGAAGTTCAAAAAAAGAAGGAAAATCCAGTCGACAATGAGGGGTTGAAACCTGAGAAACCCCACCCCAAACCCCACACGCATCGAAACTAGATTAGACTCGAGCCCTTCTTCTTGCATAACTCTTTTTGGGTGAGAGAGGGGGGGGGAAAGAAGAAGAAGAACTTTTTCTTCTGGAGTGTAGTTTATATTTAGATCAGCTGTGCTAGTGACTACTACACTGGGAAAATAGCAGATGTGGTGGTTTTGGGTGTGGAACAACAACCCTCTAGTTTTTGTTTAGCAACAACAAAAGATGTTCGATTGCCAATATCTCAATCGAAAGAGCTCGACTTTTTTAAAAAGACATTTTCAACCTGTTGTTTGTTGTTATATTCCGGGGCCCTGGACACACAGTCATGAAAAGGAAACAAATGGAAAAGAATCAATGACCCCCCTCCCCATTCTCCTTCTTGTGTAAGTTAAATTGCCTTGGCCCTCCTATATGTACTTTTTTTTCTTCTTCTTCTTCTTTCTTTCCCTCGCCCATTCCTTTTCGGCGGCATCGTCCAGTAAAATAAAAGACCCAGGAAAAAAAGAAAGAAGAAAAAAGGGATGGTACCTACACACACACACATAGTAGACTTTGGGAAATTGGGGCCCGCTCCGGGGCAATATATATAGACACAAAATGATTGTGTCTCGTCGTGTATATAGGTACTGTAAATATGTTGTTGTTTTCCATTTTTATTTTATTTTTTACTTACGGGTCCCCAAAATTTTATTTTCCAACTTTTTTCTCTCTTTTATTTCGAGGGGTCCTGAATGAAAAAAGGGAGAAATGTGTCGAGTTATCACAGTGTGAGGGTTAAAATAATCAAGGCTCTGGTCAAAGATCAAGTTGAAGAATTTTGGAATTCTTTTTCTTTTTACAGTGAATTGAAATTGAACTAAATAAAAAAAAAAAAGAGGTAGTTGTTTTCATTTTAAATTATTTTGAAGGGGATTCGGTTAAATGTGTAACGAGAAATAAATAAAGAAAAAAAGTACAAACGGCAGGTGCTTGCAACTTCCTCCACGCATCAACTACTGAAGCGTTGCCCCGTTTTTTTTTCTATTTTTTCTTCTTGGTTTTCTCTCCCCTCCCAACTTGTTACACCACAGCACCTGGTGACAATCGCTCACGACCGCACGAAAACGCGTTGGCTAACGTTTCTCACGTCGATATCCCCAATTTTTTTTATCCAGAGAGAAAAAAAATTGTTGGTTGGGTTTTTTCTTCTTCTTCTGGCGTGTAAATTGGTTCGTAATAATCTAAAAAAAAAAAAAAACAAAGAAATAGTTGTTATTGTTATTTCATTATTATTGTTATCATTTCCCACCGAAATTGTGCGTGGAAATCAATACCGGCCGTTATTTTCGCCATTATTGTATTATTATTACGACGGAATTGTTTCGTTATTTTATTTTATTTGTCATTTTTCTTTTTCAAATAGGATTGGGAATGTGTTTCTTTCCGACCGAATTCCAAGGCGAATACATGACGCAATCGTCTTCGCGGGGAGGCGTCAACCTCCAGTACGCGCCCATCAGCATCCTTCCGGAATCCATTCCAGTCTGGGGTGTGTGTCACCGACGATTTGGCAATCGCGTCATTCTCATGGACAGGTAAAATAAAACAAAACAAACACGCCAAAAATGAAATCGGGAGAAGACGCTGGAATGACGATAATAAAAATTCCGGCCGGAATCACACACATTTCCGATTGGTTAATTTTTATTGGAATTTTTCTTTTCTTATTTTTGTGTTGGTGCAGGACTGGCGGTACTAATTGCATCCGCTGCTTCGAACTGACTTTACGCTCGCTCAACGTCGTCCAGATCCACACGGAAGGACTCGATAAGTGCTACACCACCGAGGAGGCGGCCATGGCCACCTGCCCGACGGACGAGAGCATCGCCACGGGCAAATCGCGAGAAATCATGCTCTACAGTGAGTTTAAAAAAAAAAAAACCATCCCCCCTTCTCTTTTTTCTTATCTTCTTAGCTTTTTTGTTTGGGTGTATTATCTATTGTTCTCCGTGAAAAAACCCCCCCTCCTTCTTTTCCTGGACAACTTCTTCCGTTTGCTTTAGATATGCGTATTTACATACTGCCCATTTCCCGTCGCCATTTCTTTCATTCTTCTATTTTTTTTCTTAAACAGAGACCAAAGAATTGACCGGAGATCCAGTCGTCGCCCAGGAATATTGCCCAGTTAACGGTCGATTCGTTTTTACTTATTCCGTCAATGACGGACTGGCCGATGACCACGTCAACGTGGCCGAAAACGTCAACGAATGTCACGAGCCCGTCTCGGAACTGTCAAACTGCCCGTACGGATTCGGACTGGGACTCCGTTTCAAGCGATGCTCATTCGGCGAACTCGGTAAATTTTTCTCTTAAAAAATAATAAAAAAGAAAAAGTGAAATTCTTTCATTTTTAATGTTTCCGTCAAAAATGGAAAGTTCCAGTCATCCCGTCAAAACAAATCGTCCGTTTCCCCTTTAACGTTTTTATTTTTGTAACATTTTCCTTTTTTTTTTCTTTTTTTGTTTTGTTCTTCTTTTAGAAATTAACTTTCAGTGCCTGGGCGATTGGATTGGCCACAACGGCGAGCGCTACATGGCCCTGCTGGACGTCCAGGACACTCAGTCGACGACGGCGGTGACGACGGCCGGCGGCGTCGGTATTATTAACGGCGCCGAGCGCCGACCCCGTTATCGTTGTGCGGTACGTGTTGTTCTTTATGCCCCGTTTCTTTTTATTTTTCTTCTGCTTCTCTCGATCGTGTGTTCCTATTCGACATGTTCGAATTTCCCGTCTCTCTCCCTGGAAAAGAAAAGCGGAAATGAGGCGGCTCAATTCAGAATTTTATTTGGGGTAACGTGACGTGTAATTTTGAAATTCCCCCGCCAGAAAAAACAGCCAACAACAAAAAGAAGTGACCTGGTGAAATCCAACCCATTCGTCACTGCTTGTGTGATGGCGACATCCACACACACACGGGAATGGTCACCGTTTATTCCACCCCCCTCTGAATAAAAAGGAAAAGAAATAATAACATTGTGGGATAGTTTTGAAACAGGGATAACATTTGAAAAAAGAAATGAGTCAAATAATTGTTACGTGGGTGAATCAACTCCTTCTCTTTGAGGGTAGGAAGACGAGCTTTATTAATGGGGCGTGTCTAATAGGAATTCCCCTCACATTCTGAATCATTCATTCGAATCGAATCCGAATTTTCGCGATCATTTGAAACTTTTGGAATTTTAAATTCCATCTTGCGCAGCCCTTTTGTGTCGAGTGGAATAACTTTGGGAAAAAAATAGATAAAATGGAATGGCCTTTTAAACAAAAGAAAATGACGGTAAAGGCCCTTCATTGTTTTCCACTTCCGTTGAGAAAAAGGAAAGGAAGAAAAAATATATTCCTCCCCCTTCCACCCCAATTTCTGTCCGCTTTCTCTTGGTCAAACACGTTCATGTATGTATACCTGTAATGGAACTGGACTGTCAAGCGAGACTTGAATGTAAACAAGTGCGTCTCTTTTATCTCTCTTTTCTTTTCTTTCTTTCTCTCTAAAAAAAATGATTACAGCTGTACAAGGAGGATCCGGAAACGGGCAAAATGTATGTGGCGCTATCCAGCGACTCGACGTGCACCAACGACCTCAAGAGCCCAAAAGAGGGTTATGAGACCCTGGTACTGACCAGCATACCCCAGCCGCCATTACCATTCGAGGTACGTCAACTATCACAGGGATAAAATAAAACGAAATAATTTCAGATCCCATTGTTGGGACCTATCAGAATAAAAAGGGGAGGAAGGATTTTTTTCATTCAGACAAATAATTGATGGAACTTTGTTGATTATTTTGTTTAGGTGAGCACCAGCTCTTGTCGCTTCCCGTCATGGGCTCATGGCCAGTGGCAGGATGCCTATGTCGAGGATGACACGCTCATCTACAAGGACCTCCGCAATTTCAAAACTTACACCCTCAAGTGTATGGTGGACGATAAAACATTGCCGGACGATCAGGGCAAATTCGTCGTCTACGCCCGCACCCAATGGTTAATTTGAATTGATTTTCTTTTTCTATCAATCAGCAGTTTGAAATTTAATTTCTTTTGTTTTTTTATTATTTTGCGGTAACAGTGGCGACGATTTCTACACTTGTCTGACGGTGGAGAAACGCGGCGTCAACGTCATGGAGTTCCAGCTGGGAGCCGAGACGTCAGCCTCGTACAATCAGAGTTTGTGTCAGAACGAGAAATTCCCGCAGGAAACGTGGGTCACCCAGGGAAGGATCACCGTCTTCTCGGAGGAAGCCTGTCCAATTTCGGGCGAGTACACGGGCGTCATTCCGGACGCCGTCGGACTCTGCGCCAAACTCTACTCGGATTGCCGCAACCCGCAGCGCATGTTCTACAGCGTCTCCAACTGTCACAATCTCAGCGAAGTCTACGAAGGTATCTATCCATCAGACATTTTTATCTCTTTGAAAACAAATTTAACATTATCTGAATTGCGTTTGACAGAAAGGGAGTACCGCTGCCTGGGCAAATTCGCCGATCGGGGCTTGACCTACACCTACACTGAGCGTCGCGACGTCTTGGGCTACGAGTGTTTTGTCGGCGTCATCATCAACGATGGCGAGCTCTTCATCAAAGAGGCTGGCGAGCATTGCCAACGTGACGTGGAGCCACTCCGGATGGGCATGAAAGTCACCCGCCAGGCGACTTGCTACGCGCCCAGGCCGTCGGCCAAACCCAACGCCATCGCCACGGCCGCCACGTCGGCCACCAGTTTCAATCCCAACACCAACGCCATGCATCCGTCTGTCGTCGACTCGAACGGCGTCCACCGTCCGGCTTCGTCCCTGCCGCCTCACAACGGCAACAATCAGCCGACAACAATCAGAACGTGGAAACCCGCCACAGGTAAATTTGAGTCATTGCCTTTTGTTTGATATCGACGTGAAAACTAAAATTTTATGATTTTATTTATTTGGAAATCAACAGATTCACCGATGGGATCTTCTGGGTATCGGAGCGTCTTTTCCTCTTGGTTGCTGCTGGCCGCTTTCATGGCCGTTCAACTGCATCGGATAACGGGCTTGCAGGTCTGTTGATCCGGCTCGTTCGTTGTAGTGTATGTGTGGGAACGCCTCCGCAGTCGTGTAAATGTGCTGTACATAACGAATTCGAAGAGAAAATGAGGGGGCCATCACTTCACCCCCCTAACCGAGTCTTATAACGGGATTGTATTATAAATAACAAATAATTATGAATTTCTCTCCATATTAAAAAAAAGAAAAGAAAAGAAGAAAAACTGATTAACGGGTTCCGTTGATTGGGGGTTGAAGGAAAAAAATGAGTAAAAATAACAAGCACCGCAAGTGTCGTTTATTGAAATTGTATACCGTTGAATGAAGTGGACTGTTTACTTTGTTTTGTGATGATCAAATAAATGCAAGAATTATTCGATCAAGGCCCGTTTTCAAGGATTTGTGGCAACACAAAACAAGTTGTACATTTTAGTAATTGCTGCCATTTGGACTCGACCTGCATTACTTCCGACTCATCACTGAAATATTAAGGTTAGTGTTAACCGTCTACTTTCAGTTATCAGTCTAGTTATTTGTTACTAGGGAGGAGAGTCCTCCGATTTTATCGGCAACCCGCAAATGTGGTTATTACTCATATTCAAAGCGTTGACTTGTCCCCTTTTCCCCCTTAAAACCAGCACATCAACATAATAGAAATCAGTTCTCCCAAGTATACGGCGGTATTCAGACTCTTGCCGTTTGCTTAACGTAAAGTTTCTTTAAGTTTTGACGGTTTCAAAATGCGCATAAGGGTGAATCAATGTTGTTGCGGTTGCACCCTACAAACCGGTGCCAAAGTAATTGGATGTCTTCAATTGGTATAACACATTTTTTAAAAGAGAAATCCGTGTCTAATCTTGTGCCTGAAATTGCAACTAGGTGAGTGGGATTGCACAAATTATTTTCGATGTGGTGATGATCTTGAATGATAGGTTTGATTGATTTGCATATCATTATATTGATTCACAATGTGGTGTGATTATTGCCATTGGTATTCTCCAATTCGTTCGAATAGCACTGCGCTTGTTACTTATTGTCTGACTGGTGGGATAATCGGTTTGGTCGTCATGATCTCAGTCACCATCCCGCTTCTGATTGCAGCCTCAAAGAATAGCAGGCCGGGTCTACTTTTACCTTGGCTCATTTTCAACTTCGTAACAATAGTTCTAGGGATTGGCTTAGGATTATTCGCGTCCATTTTCTTAATGCAAAAACAAATGATTCAAGTCGAAGGTGGAAGCGTTTCCATTGCTGTCACTCTCGTCGGATCTGGTGAGTATGTCGAGCGTTTAACATTGGAGCGGAATAAGTTTAATTCATTCTTTTTCTTTGTGAATTTATTTACAGCACTTCACATCTACTTCTGGCTGGTCATCTACAGCTACTATAAACAACTGAAAGAACAGCTACCGCCGACAACTGGACAAAATAAATATTCCCAATTGGATTCCAGTGAAAAAGTTTAGTACAAAGTTGTATGCCCACTGCC
This sequence comes from Daphnia pulex, assembly GCF_021134715.1. NCBI lineage: Eukaryota > Metazoa > Arthropoda > Branchiopoda > Diplostraca > Daphniidae > Daphnia > Daphnia pulex. Next base: position 2,302,372 of record NC_060027.1, read on the forward strand.
TGTGTTTAATTCCAACTGTTTTGTAGTGGTTGTCATGTTTATATACCATGACGTTATAATCTTTTGGAAGTTCTAATACAAAAAGTGAAACATGGGCGTTTGTTACAAATTGCTGTAAAATTTCCTATTTCTAACCTTACGAACTGTGATAAGGAAAAGGATTTTCGTTCGTCTTTCACTTTGCGGCTAGCGTGTGACCGCATTGAGTCACTAGGTGCTTCCGTATGGAAAAATAAACAAACAAACAAACAAATCAAAAATTGTTGTTTTTTTTCTTTTGTTTTATGATGATTAAATGAATGCCCGTTAAGTGATCAATGCCCCTGTTTTGTGGATTTGTGCCATAATATTTCTTCGTAAAAGTTTTTCGATGCAAGAGAATCTCTCTTACTTGGTATTTTTGTAAAATTCGTAAGTAAAAATTCTGTAACGCGCAAAAGAATTCTTTATTAATTTTATTACGATTAACAATCCACAATTCGTTTAGGGCTACACCGTATACACTATACAGTCCGTTGCAAAAGAGATTTTTGATAGGTTGATTCGAATATTCAAAGAAAGCTTTGTTGGCGCCTCCATTTGCCACCTGACGGTCAGTTTGAGAACTGCTCATCGGTTGGTATTTTAAGTATGACTCACGTAGTCTGTAGTCACGTTCAGATCGTTGCCCGAGCTGCTATTCACCTACCTACTTAGCAATTAATTTTAAAGTTGTTATCTGTTATTACAAGCGTTACAAGCAGCTAAAATAGACTTTAGTCGCTATTATACATTGCTTTGTTGTAGCTCAGTCTAAAACCTAGTCATTGGAATTGTTTTTATTTAAATATTTAATGCGTGACGTGTGAAACTGAAAACGAGATCGAGGAATGAGTGACGAAAAAATGGCCGACGCTGAAGCAATTGTCCACGATACTGTTAACTTTATCGAAGAATTGCACAGTACAATCATCAGTTATGCTATTTAAAAGATTTTAAAATAATATCTGTTGACTTTTTGCAGGTAGATACATGTTCCATGTTCTGCTTTTGATTTTTAAATACCTTGACGATGAAAGTTTAAATAATGCAGAACTTACATGCAAAGCTTGGAAAGAAGCCATTAGTGATTCACATCCCTCTAAACTCTGGAATATGCTATTTCAACAGAAGGTTATACAATCTTCCCAGCAATGTAAATCATGGTTTTACTTGTGTGACATCCTATTTTAATTTCAAAGATTGCTAGTTCCCCCGTTTTTAAAAGAATTCATTTCAATTTGGACCAAGATTCGAGCAATCAGTTGTGCAGGCGCAAACTATTAAGCAGAAATCAGTGTGCTATTAAGGTGATAGTTGCTATTTCCATTTCATGTGTAGCTACAAATTAAGTTTATCTTAAAATTGTTAAAATGGCAGGCTCTACAGAAAAATTGGCTGCTTGGAGATTTTGCAAGAGAATTTGCATCCCATTCTATAATTGATGATCAAGGAATAATTGGAAATGAAGCATTTAATTGTTCATTTTCAAAAATAAGTGACAAGTTCATTGCTTGGTACTCAAACTCAAAAGTAACACTCTGGAACAGACATACCTTGAAAGTTGAAGAGGTATTTTGTTTGTGTTGATTGAAGTGAGCATGTCGAATATGTGAGAGACTTCTAATTTAAACAATTGTTTTAGGTACTTCATATTGATAATCAAAGGGATGGACTAGGAATATATTACTTCGTATGTACCTTTTATGATGACGCTTTTATATACTCTCATGACCTACAGATAAGCATCAGAAATCTTACCACTAAAAAGGTAATGAAAGAAAATAATGGAAAATTAAATAACTTCACTTGTCATCATCATGTTTTTTTTTATGTGTTAGACCCGAGCTTATTCAGTACCTTGTATGGAAAACAACGTTTGGATAGCTCGATTGTATGCTATGAACGGATTCCTGGTTGCAGCCATTTTCAAAGTAAGAAAACTATCAAAGACTTGAAGTGATTTACATAGCGTCTTTAATGATACAATAAGTAATAACGTAAATCTTCAATGATCTTATTCCAGAAAGAAACGTTGGACACGGATTTTTACATTTGGAAAATCACATCGCAAGCTGAAGTTGAATGGGAAAACTTAGAGATTATTCCTAACATGCAGTTGAAGAGTTACGAATTGTTTATAGACCATAGATACATGATTGTACTCTACTTATACCCAACAAGTGAATGCGTCGTCCGGCACATGTCTGATTTCAGAATCAAGGAAAATATTGATATGATGTGTGATTTTACTCATGTTTCGCATGCCAATGGATTCGTTTTTTTAACTACTGGAAATGGCGAACTCTTGTAAAGTCCCTTTTTTTAAGTATTATTTAGTATCATAAGTAACTTTTCTTTTAACAGGGCGGTGAACCTTGATTCTGGTGTTCAAAAAGTTGTCGCAAGAAAACTAAAGGATTTACCAACGGATAGCTTGAGTTTCAGGTATGACGAAATATTTTCCGCCTTATTAGGTCTACAATATCATTCTTAGTTTACAATTTGGTCTGTGTATCACAACTCTTGACAACTCTTTTCTTTGTAGGCTTCATTCAGGCCATATTGTCATCGTAATCAAACAAGTTAGCTACACAAATGACTATATTATGAAGATAAAAGTTAAGATTTGGAATATTAAAGCAATTACTGATCCCGATTCCGACCCGACTCCCATCTCTCAGCCACAGTTCTCCATTGAAACATCCCTAGATGTAAGTCATTTGAAGTAAACTAAAATAGCCATAAAAGGATGCATTTCAGATTTCTCTGATTCTTTCTTAGCGAATTGTCTGCTGCTTTTAATCATTACGCTTTATTTGACGTGCCGTGTAATATGCTATTCTTAATTTCAGATTGGTACGGGTCCCATGCTTGCAGTCGAAGCTATCGAAGCTGATTTGTTTGGTTTATTGTTTATGACTGCACGGCGCACCCTTGACTGGACTCACCTCTTTTTCCAGAAATTAAATTTTTTACCAACCTGCAATTCCTGCAGACAGATTAAGAAGCGTTTGCTCCGTTGCGGTCAGTGCAAGTCTGCCAAATACTGCAGCAAAATTTGCCAAACAGCTGACTGGAATCACCACAAAGACTACTGTAAAAGATACGGTCGCTACAATTTCAATGGTCTTATCTAAAAGAAAATCACCTCCCCTTTTAGCCAAAATTTGAAAATTCATTGCTGCCTTTAATCTAAGGCATTTCTAAATTCATTGACGTTTTTATTGATAGAACTAACTATTATAAATATATGATAAATTCTATTAATATAAATACAAATTTCGCAAATATTGCAACACCTAATTTAAAATTGACCTTATGTTGTTTATTTTCAGTAAAGGTGAAATCGAAAAAGTTCTTTCCCATGTATGGTCTTACGGCCATTGATGGGTTATTGAACGTCATATGCTATTGTGATTTTTTAAATGAAACAAAATCCACAGACAGCCCTTCGGATACCTTACTAACGCATGTAAGCTGACAATTTCTTTTTTCCATAATAGAAAATGGGCAATTACGGTCATATTGATTGTAGTTAGATGTCGCTAGCATCGCATTGTTTACCTGCACACGTCAAAACTCGAAACTTCTTGGCTTCTTGCATTTCTTTTTAAAACATAAAATGGGTGATTAGGTTTTTATTTTTAGGCTATATTTTTAGAAACTATTTTTTTTTAATCGTATCAAATTGTTTCACTTATTTTCGTAGATTGTATTTAATAATAATCTAATAGCTTTAAACTGTGTGTAATAATTTCTAAATCAGGCCCTTTTTGCGAGTCGTAAACGAACTCACTGTTCCTTGTGCGTTTCTTTTGGCTAACGATGACTTTATTTTTCAGCTACTTTGCACATCCTGTAAAAATGTATCGGCAGTGTGGTAATTTCTTTGTGATGACTGACGATAACTATTCCACCAACAAAGCTCACTTGTTAATTGTTCGATAATTGTTTTTTTTTCCTACTAAATCTATTTCACGGAGATGACGAACATTTTTTCGTTTATTTTCGTTTTCCGTCCCACTCTATCGTCCGTGGATGCCAAGGGCTGTCACTAGGTGGCTAAATATTTCAGTGTGTTTAGGGATTGAACTATTCAGCCTGTGATGGTAAAGGGATGTACTGGAGGGGGGGTCACCAAAGTTTTGACTTTTGAGACGAGAAACCATTTGTCGTTCTTTTACTTCCGAGACGCTGACCGAGAAGGTTACTCTAGTCATTACTGCTGGGTACTTTCATTCCTGAAATTGTTCTTCATAAAAAAAGGTAATTCCTACTCTAATTCTTAATGTTTTCTACGGTCAGTTTACGGAAACATGGCCTTAAATTTATACTAGCCAATTCAATGTGGCCATGCCTGTTGTACACTTGGTTAAAATGTCGTCTCTTGCTGAGTGTTGCACGCTTCGTCATGTCAAAGTACTTTAGAACAGTACAAGTAATAATGTAGAGTAACTTAATGGTCCTATGACTGTTTCCACATTAAAATTCTGTAATGAGGTTTCTGATGGAAAATTGAGCTGTTTTATTAACAATTATCAATAATTAGTAAACTAAAGTTACATGTCATTGCAAATATTTTTTGTGATGTTATGTGAATTTTGTCAATTTGAGAGATGCCCTTGAATTGAGCTTGCGAAGACATGAACTTTCATTAATAATGATTTGAAAAGTGTCTTAACTAATCTAATTTATCTTGTGACAGGTTGGTTGAGATTGTTCTCAATGTGGGATGCCAAATCAACAAGATGAGATAAGATGCCAAGCCTCTGTGAAGAGGCCTCTACCATGTTGCGAGATGAAAATGTGCACACTAGGCAAGCTGAAATGGTAACATCTACTTGTATAAGACAACTTCCGTGGGTTAGCATCTTGTTAAATTTTAGTCTATTTGTGTTCTTTGTTTAGAATTTACTCGAGTTGGGCCTAAAATTCATGATTTAGAAGCAATTTGACAACTACCAACTGTTTACAATAAGCATTTGTGAAAAAATTTTGATCACCTTCGGAAGAGTTACAATTTGGTTTATTTGAGAATTTGTATTAAACAGAACTAAGATTATCTATTTTATAATTTTGAAATTTTATTGGTTTATTAATGTACTCTTGGCTCTTGCTTTGCAGGTTTCATTGGTTAGTGAAAGTTTGAGCTGTTCATGGTTGTGATGTTTGGTGTGGCAGTCATTTTCTGATTGAGACGTGCACTGAAATGGATCTTCTACAGACTTGCGTGTTGGTTCAACATCATACTTCCATTTACCATGTTGGTGTCCATGAGAGTTGAGCTGTTGTGCAAAATAATAGGTGTTGCCTGATGGCTTTCTGGCAATTTGTTGGTGTATTCTTCTGCTACCTGTATCCATGTTGAGGTAATGCTGGATGAAAAGTTTTATTCAATTAATAACTAATTCTCTATTCTCGTTTCCGTTCAATCGAACGGCGCCGTTCCGGACTTGATCCATTGGTGAAGCTAAGAAGAGGTTGCTGAACTTAGTTTGGTGCTGAACTTCAAGAGATTGATAAATTATTTAGTCTTAGAGATTTTCAAATTCATATCTGTTCTCTCTTTCCCCAAGTAAACAAAATTTCCTCTTAGGTAGTTGTGTGGATGGGGAATTGCAATGAGATTATATATTTTCTGTGAGAAGCTCAGTTAAAACCATAAAAATCTTGTGTACTGACAAATTTACATCTACCATAACAAACCTGAAATAATCAATAATACCACCTTGTTGTAAAGTAATAAATTATTGTAATCAAAACTACTGACTACTGCATTCTTTTAAATATTGAAACCATTGTACATATTATATTGTTCCCAAAAATTATTTCACAATCGAATTAATATCCAGCCCAAATTTTTATTAAATTTTAAAATTTGCTAAAAACAACCCACCATATTTTTTTTTTACTAAGTCTTTTTCGCAAAAAATTGGCGATGTTCATTGCTCCCATATTTTTGTTTATAAAATTAAAAACAATATATCATATTATTTTACAATTTTTATTTTTTTAACATAAGCACATATATATTTTATGGCCCCCAGGGAGGGGGGGGCCTGTGACTTTCCCAACCGCGATAATAACATGTGCCGTTATTATTTTGTTGGTGCGGAAAGCCGGAATTTAATCTAGCAGTTGTCGACTGTATCAAAACTGACATAGAATCAGTTTGCCACAATCGTATACTGCCCAAGTAAAAACGCAAAAGACGACAGATGAAACCAATTCAAGTCAGAAACTCACTGGCAGAGCAAAACCACAAATAAAAGGGGATAAAAATATTTCAAATCAGCACCACGGATACCACTTGCAAAGCAAAAAACACAAATGAAAGCAGTTAAAATTTTAAAGTCAGCAATTTGGACAAATTCTGGCTCAGCTGCTTCGGAATAACTCCAGCACAGCTACTTCTGGATAACACTGGCACCACATCCTGCATACAACGGTTGAACTTTTCTTCATCACACCTTTCACCATCTGGCTGCAGCGTGCAGCGTGGTTGTTAGACCTATTGAAGAAAATAAAAAAATTACCATCAGGATACACAAGTTAACTGAACTCTTACGACAAAAGATAAGGAGTAAGACAAAACAGAATAGCTTAGATTTCTGCAATTTTAACGAAAGAAGTAATAGTTGGAAAGGTATTCAAATTTCTACAGTAGCAAAGCAAATTGATCTCTAGTAGTAGTAGTAGTAAATAGTTGTAGGAAATCTGAAGAAAATAATTACTTTTGCTGTTGCATGGCATGAGACGTACGACTGGGTACAGGCAGCGAGACACACGAGGCACGACATTTCGGCAAATGTACAGGCATTTTCAATTCAGGTGGCAAAGTGGTAAGATCAATCACCTGAAAATTGACACATCGAAATTTTACATTCCATTTACCTAATTAATTGACAAGAAATACCTTTTCATTTTGGGAAACGTCACGACCGGCATCTCACTTCTGCTACGTCAAGGAACAAAATGGCCGAATTTGGGCCATTGAAGACACTCGCGCCACCTGGTGGACATCAATTGGATTGCTTGCTTGCTGACAGCACGCAGCAGCTAAACTTGAATTCTTCACGGCTTCACGCCTTTCACTAACTGGCACGAAATGAATCAAGTGAGGATGAATACCAGATTATTACTCAAACAGCTTTCCCTATGAGACAACACACAAATTATTAACTTGGCTATTTCCGATCATTTTCCGTAACTTTTTCAACATAAAAATCTATAATAGTAACAAAAAGTATGAGGGGGTTTAAGACTACAAATACAACTTACAATTTTCTGAAGAAAAGAATCATTTTCCTGCCTGTGGCCGTAAGGCAGCAGCAATGTGTTGTCTGTGTTTGAGTTAGGGTTCCAACTTCCAACTAACTTTGGCATAGGAAATATTTCAATTAATATTCACATTCATGCAATAAGGTAAAGTTAGTTGTTACCTACTACTTGAATAGAACATTCAGAAAAACACAAATCTGGTCATGTGCCCTGTGTCTTTTCACAGGACTTCTCCCAAGTCCCAAGTTGCTGCAATTAACCTGAAGATTACCCATGGCCTGTATTATGTCAAATAATAGATAGCATGAAATAAAAGTTACAAATTTCTCAAGGAAGAAACATACTTGTCTGTCAATCCATTATTTGTAGAAAACATGAAAAAACAACATGTGTTGTCCACGCTGGGGTTAGTGATCTACCAACATTATTAGAAATTCCAGATTACCAATAGAATATGAACTAAAAATGTAAAGAGGTATTCAAGAATTGTGACTAAGCTATTATAGGTTTTTACCTGCATCAACAGGATAAAGCATTCAGCAGAACGGCGATTTTAATCAAAGAATTGATGGTAGGCTACTTGTAGTTTCAGTTGCCTTTCGCGTTCCTTCCTACACGCATGCTATACGTAATAATAGAAATATGTAAGGTGATCCAACACACATACGGAATAAATCACATTACAAACAAGTTGCACATAAATAAACTTGAATTTACTGATGAATTCATCGGTAACTAAATTAAGGAAAACTTTTGACAACCACCCAACAATCCGCCATCACATGATAAACAAGAACATCTATGTCATCTATTGGACACCTTTGACACTTCAAGTCCCAAAAACGCGCCTTGTGAGACACAACGTAAAATTTTTGAATTGTAGTGATATTGAAGATCTTAAAAAAAATAAAACATATTGCTTTGAATTAAAACTACTACATATATGGGATATCAAAAATGTTTTCACCGCACTGGCTATCGGGCTGCAGTTTTGCATCTGCCATGTAACTTAAAGCAATTCAGTTCTTTAGCTACTTGTATAACTTGAACGGTGCACTTTTATTTGCTTAAACCTAGCTTGAAATCTTGAGAATAGTACAGAGAATAAAGCTCACTTGCTAGTTTTATGCAAATTTTCCGGAAGTATACCGGAAGTAAGCGATAGCGCATTAACCATTGAGCTGCCGACAAAATAAACCAAATATTCGTGATCTCCGTGAAATTTGGGGTCGATTACGTGTAATTTTAACGAAATCCAAAATTTGGTCAAAATCGAGATTTTTCCTGAACTATAGTTCAGGAAAATTCTCAAAACCGGAAGTACGCGTACGTAGAAAAAAAAACATGAACTTTACCAAAAATTGGACGAGGATCACGAATATGTGGTTCTTTTGTGCGTCAGATGAGTATTTACTAAACTACTGACAGAAATGAGAAAACCGGAAGTAGAAAAAAAACACAAATTATTAAAAATCTAACAAGTGAGCTTTGATGTGACAGAAACTGACAGCCATTACCCAAAATTTCCAGCGAGAAATTTCTTCAGAGATGTGCAAAGTAAACGTAATAAAACTGAGTGGAAAATGATCAAAGGCTCTGCCGTCTAGCGTCAGGAAAAAGAAACGTTTATCAATAATAACATGAAAAAAATGTCCGCTCTAGCTTGTTGACACACTTAATTGAAATAAGTCAATAACTAACAATAAAAGGCAATTTGATACTCACGTAATATTCTCCACTCCAAATTTGTATCAAGTCTTCATCAAAATCCAAAAAGCCACCACCGCAGCATCACACATCACAACAGACGAAATCCCGAGGTGATGAACTGATGATGCTTCAACAATGAGTAGAACTGTAGTAGGCAGCTTTATATTTGCTCATGTGCCTTGTCTATGCCATCTGTTAGTCAGTTAGTGATTGTAGATTGTTCACGAAAAATCGTCTTCTGCAACCTCTAGATATCACCCTTTTAGGTTTATTCCTGTCATTCTGCACTGTGTCTTACTTGTGATAAATCTGTTTTTTTTCTGTAGGTTTCGATGACCATTGATAATTGGAGAGCAGCATAGGAATGCAACAGCTTTGTCTGGGCCAAATGCCCTACTCAATAGAAGAATCCTATTGGGAAACTTTGTCTGCTCCTAAATTACACAACACCCATCATAAGTTAATTTAAAAAATCAAAACAAGTTTTAGATTGGGATTTTGAGGTAAATTGAACTGTTTTTAATTAATAGATAACACAACATTTAGCTGATGGTTCTTATTGTATTCTTGACTTAATGTTTTTTCGGAAATTTCAGCTGAAGTTTTTGTGTGACCTAGGTGCTTGTGAGTTGTGACAATGGAGATGAAATGATCCACCAAATTTTCAATGCGAGCTATGTCTTCCAAAGCTAAATAGTTTCTACTGTCATTTTATGTTCATAATAATAATTCAGGTTAACTTTCCCTGTCAAATCGTAGTAAATCTCCAAGATGCCTTCCTCAGATCCAATTCTTTGCTGCCATCTCTTCTGCAGACAACAGCAAAATAATGCTGCCACTCAAGAGGTTGTGATGACCTCCACTTAGTTCTTATTGCTACCATATGGTTTGAAAATTATATCTAAATATTATCTCCTTTCAGGTTAATCCCTCACCACTTTATAGTTGTTTGGAAACTGATGAGAGATTGCTGGAACTGAAGACTGATAATTGGTGTAGATGTAGATATATTACAAGTGCATTTCTGGGCTCCCTTCTTTTCTGTGGCCCCGTTTCCCTAACTACCATTAACCAACGCCCGCCGGTGGTCACTCACCCGCTGTGAAACCAGGAGGAGGGGAGGGCTCTGGTCGAACGGGGACTTGGAAGGCGCATGATCCGACGAAAACTTTTAGAGGGTCATGAGTCTAACCCGGAAGCCTAGTATGACTAATCGCTCCCCAGAAAAACTTGCCTCGCACTCTTCTCTCCTCTTCCATTTCCAGGTAATCTCCCTGGATCTACGCCGACACTGCATGTGCGAGTTTTAGCAAGCAATCCGCCACCCAATTTGACAAAAAGTGATAGTATGTTTTCACGGAAATTGCGTCAGACGGTTGAAGCATTTTTAGTTCAACAATCTCATGTAGAAATTAGCATCTAGTCTACTGGTGCAAATTGCGATTCTTTAAGCTTGATTAATATAGGTGATTGCGAAACAAAAATACTTCAGATATGTGAAATATTATGATAATCAGGATTCAGATTCGAGATATGTGTCATTCAAGATTTCAGAAAAAAAAAAAAAAAAAAAAAACATAATAAAAAAAAGACTAACAGCTCAGCGAAAAAAGTAAGCGCAGTAGTCGATATTGCCTCAATGTTCCCTCTGGTTAATCAAACAACGAACATAATAAACGCCGATGAATCTTGAACAGCCTTGCCAGAATTTACCCAAAGAAGGAAAACGTGGAATGTTTACCAATTTCCACTTTTAATAACGGCTTTTATATTAATAATGATAAGCTAAAACCAAACTACAATAACAACTACCTAGATGGTTACCAATTATCTACTGTAATAAAACTAAATCACAGACTAAAACACTAAACGAACTAAACTAAACTAAAGCTAAATTAAAACTAAATTAAACTTAACTAAAACACTTATCCACCGTCTAGAACACTAAAAAACTAAACTATAACTAAAAATATATTAAACTAAAACTACACCTAAACTAAAACTAGACCAGCAAAACTAGATTTTTACCTTGGATAACCAAAAGAGTGATGCGAATGGAAAATAGGATTATGATATTGGAGTGACTACTGTTTCTAGATCATAATGATTTACCGTAATTGTGAAGGTAAGGTTATATTGGAGAGGGAATAAACAACAAATCCATACTTACACACACACATTTAACACGATAAAACACTCACACAACCTTAGGCAAGAAAAAATTATACCGTACCATTTAAAGATCTTCGAAGTCCTTTGCTCCGGCGGGGACGATCTTGTAGTGGCGGCGGCGATCCTCCTTGGTCCTGGGTCCCATCTAGAGTACATAAAAAAAGTATGGTTAGACACTTAGAATAAAACAATATACCTGACATCCATTGGCGAAGGTCCTAGCGTGCGGCGATCTTGAAGGGGCTCCGGTGGTTGCGGCGTCGGCGTCGGTGGCGGCGGCGATCCTCTCCAGTCTAAATAAAATCCAAAAACATAAATAAAAGAAGTTTAAGGCATTTAAAATCAAATGAAATCTACCTTCGACCCGTGGGCCAGGGTCCTATCTTGAAGCGACGATCTTGTAGTGGCGGCGGCGATCCTCCTTGGTCCTGGGTCCCATCTAGAGTACATAAAAAAAGTATGGTTAGACACTTAGAATAAAACAATATACCTGACATCCATTGGCGAAGGTCCTAGCGTGCGGCGATCTTGAAGCGGCTCCAGTGGTGACGGCGGCGGTGGCGGCGGCGATCCTCTCCAGTCTAAAGAAAATAAAAAAAACATTAATAAAAGAAGTTTAAGGCATTTGAAATCAAATGAAAATTTACCTTCGACCCGTGGGCCAGGGTCCTATCTTGAAGCGACGATCTTGTAGTGGCGGCGGCGATCCTCCTTGGTCCTGGGTCCCATCTAGAGTACATAAAAAAAGTATGGTTAGACACTTAGAATAAAACAATATACCTGACATCCATTGGCGAAGGTCCTAGCGTGCGGCGATCTTGAAGCGGCTCCAGTGGTGACGGCGGCGGTGGCGGCGGCGATCCTCTCCAGTCTAAAGAAAATAAAAAAAACATTAATAAAAGAAGTTTAAGGCATTTGAAATCAAATGAAAATTTACCTTCGACCCGTGGGCCAGGGTCCTATCTTGAAGCGACGATCTTGTAGTGGCGGCGGCGATCCTCCTTGGTCCTGGGTCCCATCTAGAGTACATAAAAAAAGTATGGTTAGACACTTAGAAGAAAACAATATACCTGACATCCATTGGCGAAGGTCCTAGCGTGCGGCGATCTTGAAGCGGCTCCAGTGGTGACGGCGGCGGTGGCGGCGGCGATCCTCTCCAGTCTAAAGAAAATAAAAAAAACATTAATAAAAGAAGTTTAAGGCATTTGAAATCAAATGAAAATTTACCTTCGACCCGTGGGCCAGGGTCCTATCTTGAAGCGACGATCTTGTAGTGGCGGCGGCGATCCTCCTTGGTCCTGGGTCCCATCTAGAGTACATAAAAAAAGTATGGTTAGACACTTAGAATAAAACAATATACCTGACATCCATTGGCGAAGGTCCTAGCGTGCGGCGATCTTGAAGGGGCTCCGGTGGTTGCGGCGGCGGTGGCGGCGGCGTCGGTGGCGGCGGCGATCCTCTCCAGTCTAAATAAAATCCAAAAACATTATTAAAAGAAGTCTAAGGCATTCAGAATCAAATAAAATGTACCTTCGACCCGTGGGCCAGGGTCCTATCTTGAAGCGACGATCTTGTAGTGGCGGCGGCGATCCTCCTTGGTCCTGGGTCCCATCTAGAGTACATAAAAAAAGTATGGTTAGACACTTAGAATAAAACAATATACCTGACATCCATTGGCGAAGGTCCTAGCGTGCGGCGATCTTGAAGGGGCTCCGGTGGTTGCGGCGGCGGTGGCGGCGGCGTCGGTGGCGGCGGCGATCCTCTCCAGTCTAAAGAAAATCCAAAAACATTAATAAAAGAAGTTGAAGGCATTTAAAATCAAATGAAATGTACCTTCGACCCGTGGGCCAGGGTCCTATCTTGAAGCGACGATCTTGTAGTGGCGGCGGCTATCCTCCTTGGTCCTGGGTCCCATCTAGAGTACATAAAAAAAGCATGGTTAGACACTTAGAATAAAACAATATACCTGACATCCATTGGCGAAGGTCCTAGCGTGCGACGATCTTGAAGCGGCTCCGGTGGTGGCGGCGTCGGCGGCGGCGGCGGCGATCCTCTCCAGTCTAAAGAAAATCCAAAAACATTAATAAAAGAAGTTGAAGGCATTTAAAATCAAATGAAATGTACCTTCGACCCGTGGGCCAGGGTCCTATCTTGAAGCGACGATCTTGTAGTGGCGGCGGCTATCCTCCTTGGTCCTGGGTCCCATCTAGAGTACATAAAAAAAGCATGGTTAGACACTTAGAATAAAACAATATACCTGACATCCATTGGCGAAGGTCCTAGCGTGCGACGATCTTGAAGCGGCTCCGGTGGTGGCGGCGGCGGCGATCCTCTCCAGTCTAAAGACAATCCAAAAACATTAATAAAAGAAGTTCAAGGCATTTAAAATCAAATGAAACTTACCTTCGACCCGTGGGCCAGGGTCCTATCTTGAAGCGACGATCTTGTAGTGGCGGCGGCGATCCTCCTTGGTCCTGGGTCCCATCTAGAGTACATAAAAAAAGTATGGTTAGACACTTAGAATAAAACAATATACCTGACATCCATTGGCGAAGGTCCTAGCGTGCGGCGATCTTGAAGCGGCTCCGGTGGCGGCGGCGGCGGCGGTGGCGTCGGTGGCGGCGGCGATCCTCTCCAGTCTAAATAAAATCCAAAAACATTATTAAAAGAAGTCTAAGGCATTCAGAATCAAATAAAATGTACCTTCGACCCGTGGGCCAGGGTCCTATCTTGTAGTGGCGGCGGCGATCCTCTCCGGTCCATGATCCTAATTACATCAACGACAAATGATGGATAAAACTTTATAGTTTTTTTAATCCACAATCAATTAAGCAAAAATAGAAAATATACAGCTAAAACATTCAATTTAGATTGCAATTTCCTGAAAGAAAAAGGGTTATTAGTTGACACGTTAGGGTTTGGGATTGCTAAAGACGAATTTTCTACACCACAGAGGCACCACAGTAAATTGGCAACTAACTCTATCGTGAACTTAAACCTTAACTTAGCTTAACCTACAATAGCCTTAGCTTAGCTTAACGGCTTAACCTACAATATCCTTAACTTATGCTTAACTTTAACCTTATCTAGATTGGCTTACTCTAATTAAGTAACTACTGGTGTGGAAAACAAAGAAGGTGAATCAATCTACGAACACTACAAGACTATTACAGTGCAATTGTGCTGATATAGTGATGAGATAGTAAAACGAAATCTACGACCATCAACGACACAAAACACTACAGAGAAACCACGACAAATTGTGTAGGCAATGCATAAAACGAAATTAATCCAAGTGCAAAGGCGTGAAGATGCAAAACTACTGCAGCAAACTAGAGACAAGTGCACACCGTGCGAATACGTGGACTACTGAGCATTTTTGGGCCCCTAGAATGCCCACCGGCACGTCGATTCCCCGCAGCAACAACGCTGGAGGTATTTTTAAGTATTCGAGGTCAGATGAAAATAGAGCAAATTGAATAAGGGAGGAGTATCCTTTATTGACCCAATTTGAACTCACCATCGTTTGGTAGCGAACAGCCTTGAAAGTTATTTTGTCTCTCTTCCCCCTTTAATCCTTGTGAAGACGGTGGCTTGACAACATCATCTCACAATAATGCAAGTAAACTCATGTAAGTAAGTGGAAGTGATAATTTCAAATGTTGCTTCATGTTTGTGGAGAAGGGGGGGGGGGGTCTAATTCCAAAATCATGTCAATCATTCAATCATTATCATCATTATCACCTTGTTAGGTTATTTGGAGATAGCGTAGATAATGCACCCGGCTTATTCCTTATCACAAAAGATAAAGATAGTTTTTTATTAGCTTGAAAATTTACACAAATACAATTACCTAGAATACGGTTCACTAGACATTTTCCAACAATATGATTTGTTTTCTATTTGTTTGATGTTTTTTCTTGGAGGTTTGCCCTATGTGGCTAATTCAGCTTGACCTGTCCCAGGGTTATCGTCCACCAACGTTGCGGCTGAAAAAGTCCTGTGAAAAATCCGGTTGACATGTAACTGAACGGCCATGTCGATTCACTGGGATGTTCTTCTTAGAGAGTCAGCAATTGGAAAAGAAGACAGGACGAGACTGCTTCACCATCCTTGTTTGGGTAACGTCCAGGATCAGCTAACCTCCTGTTTTTTATCTTCGAAAATTTTGACAGGGTTCTCCCAGCCCTAACTACATGGTAAAACATAAAAATTTCATTAAAAAACGAGACTCTAATCTAATGTACTACTATGTATTACTTTCGATATGTTCAACTCCCTTCATTTAGGTATGTTGTAGGCACGTTGCTGCCTCGCAACTTGACGAGCCCAAATGATGAACCGTAAGTCAAGTGAAGATCTCTTATTTGGCTCATCCGGCATACACTACTGGTCGGATTTTCCGCCTATCGCGATATAACACAGCACACTTAAGATTTTTAAGAAAATGAAAACAAGTTAAAATTCTTCATACCATGAATTTTCGTGCAAAGTATCCATCTCTTCCTATACATAATTGGTATTCACAAATGGCGCCACGAATGAAAGGGTGAACAACGTTCGCATCTGAATTTAGAGAATTTTGGTCCTTTCGATTTCGTATCTTTCTGGCCTTGGATTACCGATCCTTCTACATGAATTCAGCGGAATTTTGGACCCCCAAATGGTGGGAGTGAGTTGCTCCTGGACAAGATGTGTGAGTTATTACGCCGAGTCATCCGAGAGAACCGACATCTTCTTCAGCCAAATGAATGATTCGGTCCACGATCTAAACTCTGCAACATGTCATCGAATTCCATATCTGTCCGTTTCGAAATAAGCAGCAAAATTGAATGAGAGAATAAAAATTAAAAAGAGAATAAGTTCCGATAGGTAGTATTTGAATTCACCTATTTCCATGGAAAAATCACAAGAAGTTTCCTGCTGCGACTCAATTTGTTCAGCCAGATTAACTGGGGGCGAACTAAGACCAATCTACTAAAGACTCAATCTCCTGTAAAACACAACAATGTTAAATAAATTTAAACAACAAATAGTTCGATTAGAATTTTACCCTGTAGGATATCTGTGTTCCTTCCGGCAACTAATCGCGGGGATGTTGAGACTCCGATGTAACGCAGTCGACCAAAGAAATAATTGGCGTATAGGCGACACTAAACTGGCAAGTAACTTCGCGATCCAAGGACCACTCGGCAGCTGCTGTTGATTTGGAGATAACTTTTAAAGATAGGGCCGCTGATGCTGATCCCTGTCGCCGCTTCACTTTCATTGGCAAGGGCATCAGATTGATGCACGATTTGAATATGGGCGGTCAATCGACGAAATTTAGCATCGTCCACCTTTTATTTCCATTATTTCTCTACTGTAATTGCAAAAGCAGTGATTCTTCATCTAATTTGTGATTTGGAAACAATACTTGGGTTTTAAGGAAATTTTGAATGTGCATGATGGCTGGTTCATCTTCTTGTTGGTTTACCTCAACTACTGGTATCAACGCCTTGATGATATGGAATATTTCAAGTTGTCGTTTCTGATTTTAACTCAGCTTGACACTGGTAATTGCGCTGAAGTAGTTTTTTATTTCATAAAAGACTTGGTCTCAAAGCTCAGTTGGTCATTGGGTCCGTTGTTGAAAGGGTACCAACTCTAAAAAAAGTAAATTGGAATTATGCTCTAGTAAATATTCCGAGCCAATTTTGTATTCTCGTCTAAAATTGAGAATGAAAAGGTTTGTGTCAAAAGTTTTGGTGTGTAAACTGAACTACCATACCAATGTTTGTGCACATCTTTTCCTACTTATTTATGTAGCAGCTTCACTTCTGTCTCATTGCCTGTTGATATCTTTCGGTTTGAGGATGAGTATCAGAAATGACGTACAAACCTACAAAAAAGATAAATTTAGCTTTACAGAAAGGTAATGAAACAACATTCAATTGAGTTGCCCATGTTCAACTTGCTGTTATTACTCAAAAATTGTTGATGCACTCTGTACTCTAACAACTTTTTTGTTTCTTCTCTATTTTAAAGTCGAAATAAAAAATATTTCACTAACAGTCATAAGAAGATCAAAGCAATCTCACTTTTCTATATTTCGACCATTAACAGAGCAATACACCGCCGACAAAATAGTGAAACGTGAGGTGAAAGCCACGAGGAACGCAGACGACAAAAGATCACAGCATGATTTAATAAGCAGTACAAAATTCCTCTACTAGGTGTCTGAAAAACAATAAATGACGCGGTTCTTTTCAAAAAATGGTGCATTTGCTTACTATTTTTTTGCTTTTTGACTTTTTCATACCTTTTTGCTTTCCACTATTTATTCACTTTGATCTTACTGTAGATTCAATGAATATTTAACACTATTACTCATTTGAATGAGGAAGTCTCTCAAATAAACATCATTTAACATACAAGAAATCATTTCATTCAAAATAATGGACCCTTTTAACATAAATTTTGATAAAAGCAAATATGTCATACAATCAAAAACAATAATTTGAAGGAATTGGCAAGCAAAGTTAAAAAAAAGTATCTGTATGGCTATGGGATTGGATCCTCCCTACTAATGATGAAAAATCCATAAATATAGCATCAAAATGTTTTGAACTTTGAATGTAATACAAAAAGAGATACTTGAAATTGTGTAGATATTCCCAAAGGAACACGTACTGACGTACCGACGTAGTCTCCGTTCACCAATCTCCAACAACAACAATTCCACTCGTGAATGAAGCAGACGACGTGATAAATCGGATTCCATGAAGTAGTGCGGATTTTCTATACCAGGTGCCTCTGAAAAGAAACAAATTACGCGGGCTTTTTTTTTTAAATGGAGAGTACACATGTGGGTTTCACAACAAAAATATGTGCAGCATTTTTATCCTGATGACGCAGCTAAAGCCCAATAATTGTCCGGCATCTTTAAAAATGACACACTTGCATCAACAACTCTAGAGGAAGAAAGATAAAAGTTGTTAAGAAAATCCGAGTTTTTAATTTTGAATAAAGCCTAGGCTGAAAGCTGAAAGGCAAGACTTTTGTTGCTGTTCAGCTGTTTATAAGTAGCCAATTTGAGATAGACTGTACCTCTGGTGTAATAACTTAAGTCATACACCAGGTCCACAGAAAAACTCCCATCACAGAAAGTCAAAATCCAATGCTGACTCAATTCTTTTTTTTTTTAATCCCTTGCGAGAGGGCAGGCGGTGCTGCTATCTACCGTTGAGAAGAAAAACCCGTTTGAATGCGCAGAAACGGCAGAGCCATTGAAAAGTAAATGAGCGAACTGTAAAAACCGGAATTGTTTCAAAACGTTCCGGTTTGGCGACACAGATTCGCCATCTGTTTGTTTCTCCTTTTCAATTGTTAACCTTTTAGTGTCGTGTACATTTCGAAGGAAAAAGAAGCGGCCACAATGCCGCCCGCCGCCCAGTTGTAATCTCGACAAGAGAAAGCGCAACGTCATCCAGTCAAATGATGACACAACAGAATCGCTGGGCTCCATCGAATAGCATCCGTCGGTTATCAGTTGTCGAGATAAGTTTTTTGGTCGAGGGGCGTTGATAAAGGGGGGACGTTTTACACGGGTGTGAGAGACGGCTGTTTATCACGCCGACCCAGAGAACTCAACTGTCAAACACAAATTGAAAGTCAGAGAGTTGAATCGTCGTCGTCGTCGTTTGGCTGGCGTGTTTTGTTCCAGCCATGTCGGTTGAATTTGTAATCTCGCCCAAAAGTTTGGACGACTCTGCTCTACTAGTGTCAAATTGTGCCTTCCATCCGCACGAACCCGTCCTGGCCTGTGCCGTGCAGGGCGGACCCGTTCGCCTGTACCAGCAGCCGGACGCCGTCGGCTCCATCGTTCCATTGTCAAAGTGGAAAGAGACCGTCTTCAATCCGGTTTCCACACAATACCCCGTTTCCGACGCCTCGTGCCTCCAGTGGGACGTGAGTTGTTGTTGTTGGCTCAAGAGAGAAATTCTAATTCGATTAACCTGTTCACCTGGAAATTGATTTAAAAAAACAAAAAACAAAAAGGCGGATGGGAGGCGATTAGCAGTCGGTTACCAAAACGGAACGCTGATCCTGTGGAATGGCGAGGACGGATGTCGTTTGCTCGAGAGGCGAAAGCACACGGCCAGAATCGGGAGCATTCGATGGAATCCAATCCGGACCAATGTCTTCGCCAGCGCCAGCAGCAACGACAGGGTATATCCAATCTAAAAAAAACAATCAGCCGGGGCAATAGAACGGCACTTTAGCACGCGATCTCTCGTGACGAACCTCTAATGCGATTATTTCATTATATATTGTTCCATATAAAACACAGTCGGCCTTGGTGTGGGATGCTGACAAGAAACCGTCGCCGCTGGTTCAACGATTCACCGACGCCGATCGGATTGACGACGTCGTTTGGATTTCGGCAACTCAATTGGCTTTCTACTCGAGAGACCAGACCGACGGAATCATTCGCATTTGCCAAATCGGCAGGGAGAATCCGATAATGGCCTTGGTGCACGGAGTAAGTAATCCATTTGATGAAACATTACGTCTTTTAGTATTAGATTAGATTAATTTTAAAAAAGTGTCGCTATAGAACTCGATCAATTCCGTACGGTGGAACAGTCAAGTAAACCTACTCGCTTCCGTCTCATCTTTTGTGACTAAAGGAATGGGTCACGTCATGTTGCAGGTACTATAATAGCGAGAAACATTTTAAAATTGATTTTCATGCAATTTAATTCGATTGATAAGATCTGGTCGCCGGATCAAAATGATCCAATCAAAACGTTGATTCAAGCACAATCAGAGGTCCGATGTATCGACTCGTTAACTCTGGAAAACGACGCTAATAAACCTTTACTCGTTGTCGGGTATGAAATAAGATTCATCAAAAATTACGTTGGCTATTTTCAAATTGATTTTTGATGTTAAGGGGTTGCGCTGACGGTTCGACAATCGTCTGGAACTTGAACGACAAAGGGAATAGCCACAAAAGACTTGACGACGGCCATTACGCAGCAATTAACGACCTGTGCTTCTCGCCTAATAGAAGATGGCTGGCGTCCATCGACAGGGATGGCCAATTAATCGTCAGATTAGCCGAGGTATTTCTATTTCTATCGACAACATTTCAGCTACTGGTTGCTGCTGACAGACTTATTATTTATAACTATAGGATTGGCGAAAAGTGTACGAGACAAAGACGGAGGCCAGTAATTGCCAAAGAGCTCTTTCGTGGAGTGGTTCCAGTGACAAATTGGCTATCGTCAATGCTCGTTATCAGGTAGTATTACAGTTATAGACATTTGTCGTGACGACCCTACAGCTATAGCTACTCATCGGCGAGGGGAAAGTTTCTTAACTGGACCCGAGACCATTTTTCATTGAATCTTCAATTTTTTCAGGAAAAAACAAAAGTTTTTCGGGGTCTTTAGATATTTTCCGTTCACCGAAGGTTGCACACACAATTCACAATCTCGGCGAAACGAAAAATAAACAATTTGATTCGGGCAAAAAAGAAACTTTCTCCTATCACGCTGGATGACGGACGCCATATTATTCCAGTTATATGAAAGTTGACTAAAAATGTATTTTGTCTCCGACAGGTTTTTCTTGTGGAAATCATCCATTAGACTCCGAGCAATCTTCAACTTCAATTCACATGCAAAATCATCCAACCGTTGAAAACAACTTTTTCTATCCTTTTTTTTTCAAATCTCCCGCCATACGGGATTGCCTCAACTCTCAAATATTGCAACTGCCACACATCATAAAACGAGTCGGGAAGGGGCGAAACGTGACCGTCTTATGTTTGCATTTGCACACACTACACCGCTGAAATTCGCGCTGCTTGTTCAGCGCAAACGTGCAAACGTGGCCATTTAGCATATCGAGTCGACGAAAATTATCCGCCGAATCGACGACGACGACGAGTTGCTAATTAGGAAAACTAAAAACATTTTTTTAGTGGACCAGGAATGGCTCGAATTTTAGCAGTTTTCTCACATCGCAAAATCACAAGATTAGCTTCGCAAATTTAGTTAAAAAATAGAACGAAATTCATCATTTGGTTTTTCATAAAAACGTAATTCAATGAAAGGGAGTGTTTTGCTATGAACAAGATAATAAACTAGATAACATTTGGTTTATTATTTTGCTTTTAAACTAAATAAAGACTCAATAAAGAAAATCCTAGTCCTCAAAGTATTGGAAAAACCTGTACGTAGTTATGGGTGTTTAAGTTGTTTCACACTAACGAGAACCACCAAGTGACTTGCTCACACATGGTTGTTGTTGGACAAGAAAATTATGAGATGACTTCATGATTTTCTTCAAAGTTTTCTTCTAAAAATTCTAATTCGGCCATGGTGGCCTCAGCCTGGCCTTTGACAAGTGAAAAAAGCTATGCCTGTGTCTGCCTCTGCTAGATTTGTATACACTACGAAATAATTCACGCTCAGGTTTACGAAAAAACATACTTGCCAAAATAGTAGAGAGTCCGTTGAGAAGTGCAAAAACTGTTTCCTAGTAGGTTTTTATCTCTGATTTCTAGTATTAATATTAACTGGCAATCTCAAAAGTTAAACAAGGAAAAAACGTTTCACGTGTCGTTTGGCTAAATTGTAGTCTGCAATCTGGAATGGGCATGGGCCTTTTTTGCATTTGCCAAATTGCGAAAAATCAGTCATTAATTGAATCGAATAAAACCGGATAATACGATAAAGCTAGATTTAAGCATTTAAGTAAATGAATAAAACTTTCGCATTTTTCGTTTAATCATTCGTTTAATCATCGAAAGGAATGTGCTTATACATTGATTTAAAAAAAAACAAAAAACCACGAACCGAAAATTTTCTCATTTTTTAATTCAATCAAGAAAAAACACACTTTGACAAATAACTTTTTTATCGGGGTGGATGGGATAAAACAGCCAAAAGGGGTATGTAGATATAGGAATGATTACTATTTTTTTTTTGTCTTTTTCTTTTTGTTCATTTACGACAAGGAATGTTCCAGCAGCAAAATGGACGGGGTAATTTTGGAACTTGCCAAATGAGAGAGAAAATGAATATTTTTTGTTTTGAAATTCCCCCCCCCCAAAAAAAAATAATATTCCACGATATATAAGTGACTGTCAAGTACTGTGTTTTCATTTGATTTCCTTTCCTTTTTTCTTATATAGAGTAGTAGTACGTTAAGGGGGCAGTAACTTAAATTACTAAGACACACACGATTATCTCTCCCCAAACACACAAAATCGTCGATGATAATATGAGGAGGGAAATGAGGAACTAACATCGTTGGATATAGTTTTAAACAAACAAAAGGAAAGAAAAGAAAAGAAAAAGAAAGAAATTTAGTTATATAAAAGTCTGGTATAATAATAATACGCACAGCAATATTGCTATTCTTTGGGAAACGAATGACTCGATAATTCAGACATTCTAAATATGATAATTCAATTGGGAGGGCCATCTTTTTCTTTTCTTTTCAAAATGTGTTAGATAATAGTGGGGGGAGGCAGGAAAAGAAGGACACACGTAATTAGCCATCAGTATTTTCTTCCAGTAAAAAAAAATTGTTTCTTTTTTTCCTTGTCGAATTTTTTTGTTGGTTGGTTGAAAAGTATATCGATGTCGAAGAGATCTCGTTATTTATATACACGGGGATAGATAAATTGACCGAGATCAACTCTCAGCTCAGCTCTCGCACGCACACACACACACATAGCAGACAGACATTCATTATTATTATTAATTACGCTCACATTCGTTCGATCCCGCCCGCATAAATTGGAAATCAAAAAGACGGGACAGAAATTTAGAAATTTCTAGAAATGATTCACGTTGATCTTTGGTATTTCAATATTCAAATTTTTTCATTTTTTTTTTTCGTTTTTTTAGCTTTTCGTTATTATCTCGATGATTATTTAATTCAATCTTTATTTTTTTAGGAAATATAATGTAAATTAATTCTTCTTTAATTTTTATTCCTCAAACCCGGTTGCCTCCGGTGACGCCCAAGAGACGGGCGGCATCATCCGCCGGTTTGGACATGAGCTGCTCCACGATGGAAGTGTCTTGAATGCCGAGCAAATTGCCAATCAGATCCGATCCGCACGGACCGCGCAGTCTCATCCCACCCGCCGATTTGGACCCGGTCTTGGAGCTGGATCCGCTCCAAAGGGCCTGCATCCGCACTTTAGCCTTGGCGGATGACCTCGACGATTCGCGACGTTGCTGCTGCTGTTGATGTTGTTGCAGCTGCTGGCGATTGTCCGAGCTGACGGATCCTTCCTCCTCTTCTTCCTCGCAATCCTCCTCCTCCTCGTCGCTCTCTTCCGCATGGCCCGATCCGCCGTGCTTCCGCCGGTGTCGCAACATGGAGTGTTTCAACGTGAAGCGGCGCGAGCAGACGTCGCACTGATAGGGCCGCTCCCCGCTGTGGGTCCGCATGTGACGCCGGAGGTCTTCCGCCGACCAGAAACGGCGCAAGCAAAAGGCGCAAATGACCTGATGGATATCAAATCAAATCAAATAAATAATTGGCAATTAATTTCAATTCGAATTGCGGATAATTTCAATTTAATTCGAATTACCTTTCGGTTGACGTAATCGGGGAATTTCCCACGGACGGAATCGTAATCTTCGCCGTCGTCGGAAGTCGGCGCGGACGGCATGGGCGGTGGCTCGGCCACCAGGGCCCCCACTTTGCCCACCAGGTCGTGGAATTCCTCCGTGTGGTCACGCTGGAGGTGATCCAGCACTTCCTGCCTCTCGGCGTAGCCGCCGGAATCGTCACACAAATGACATTTGAACGGCAGCTGCTCGTTATTGCCGCCGGCGGTCGAATTGCCGTCGCCCGCCTGCAGCGATGGACTGACCGGATTGCTGTTGCTGGACTGATGATGATGATGATGGTGGTGGTGGTGGCCTTTCTCGGAATCGCCGTGATCGCCGCCCGTGATCGATTCCGGACTGCTGAGACCACCGTGAGCCGGGCAGTGCTTGTTGTCCACGTGTTTCTTGAGATTGTCCGAAGTGGCAAAGGTCGACGACGGGCAACGGGCGCACTTGTACGGTCGGTCGGGGACGTTGCGCGAATTATCCGGGCCAGCAGCGGAGGAGGCCGAATTCTGTCCGGTCGTGTTGTTGTTGCTTCCGGCGTGTTCGCCGCCGGCGCTGCTGCTGCTGTGATGATGACGCAAATGGTTTCCGTGTTTGCGCAACAGATGGCGGTCGCAGTTGGACTTGGTGGTGAACCAGAGCGGGCACTGCGGACACTTGTACGGCTTCTGGCCCGTGTGGGTCAGAATGTGACGCCGCAGGGAGCTGGTCCACGGGAACTTGCGGGCGCAGTACGGGCAGCTCACCCGGTGGGGGGCGTTCGAATAGGCGCTCTTCTTTTTGCCCTTGGCGTTCGAGATGGCCTGCCCGCCACCGCCGCCGCCGCTGTCGGATCGATTGCCTCCGAAATCGCTGCCGCCCATCGACTGGCCGTCGCTAATGCTCGTGCACTCGCCTTCGTCCATCTCGTCCGTGTTGTTGCCCTCAGACGGACTGGCCCGGTTCATCTTGTCGCTCGTCACAGAGTCTTCCGCTTCGACGTCGCGGTGCTGGCTGAAATACTGCTGGAAACTCTGAGCCACCGCGTTGGTCAGCAGTTTGGAAACGCTGGCCAGATCGGTGGCCGGCTCGGCTTTGACGCTGCCGCTGCTACTGTGCTGCTGCTGCTGCTGGACCAGCGGCCCTGGCTCCTTGCGCTCAATGTCAATGACCAAAGGGCCGTCCTCTTCTTCTTCCTCCTCGCCTTCATCCTCGTAGTCGTCCTCGTCTTCGCTGTGTTCGCTGTTGCGGCGCTTCTTCAGTTTCTGCTGGACGGCCTGGCGGACCTGCTCCGAAATGGGCGCCTTGCTCCCTTCTACCAGCTTCATGTCAGACTGCGACAGTTGTGGGACGATGGCCGGTATCGAGTTGACCAGGTGACCCTTCAGGTCCACCATCGTCGGTAGAGCGGCCGATTTGGTCAGGGCGCAGGCCGATCTGCGGTGTCCGCGAGGTCGGCTGGACCAAATGTCCGGGTGCTGCTGCTTAATGTGACGCTCCATGTTGGAGCGGAGAGTGAAACGGGCCGTGCAGTGCTCGCAGCCAAACGGCCGCTCCGTCCGGTAGCGGCGCTGCTTCTGCTTCTTGACCAGCACTCCGTTCTTGAGGACCATCTTGACTCCGGGGTCGTTGGCGGCCTGCAGCTGGGCCGACGAGCTGCTGTGATGGTGGCCGCCGCTTGACTTTTTCGACTCCATCTTGATGGGCGTGGTGGGGACGGCCATGGGGACGGGACGGATGTTCTCCACAGAGTCCTGCTGGTTGTATTTCTTGACGGCCGGCATCAAAAGTCCCTCGACCAGCGAATGAGCCGACGGATGGCTCGGCTGGACTTTCTGGATTTGCTGCTGCTGCTGGGCCTGGCGGATGGCGTCGTGGTGGGCGGCCGCGATGGCCAGGGCCGATAGATCGACGGCCGGATTCTGGTGGCCCATTTCGACCAATTTCGATTCGATGAAAGCCGAGTAAGGTGCCCCGCCCAGGCCGGGATAGAAGAAGGGCAGGCCGGCCAATGAGGCGACAGTTCCGGAATAAGGAGAACCGAAATAAGGAGACGGGAACGAAACGGCCGGTTTGACATCAGTGGGAGTCGAGTGCTGTTGCTGTTGCTGCTGGGCCGGAGTCGAAACGACCGGAGCCAGTGGAGGAGACGGCTGGGCCGGAACGGACGGATGATGGTGATGCTGTTGCTGTTGGGAATGGACCGGAGTGACGGGCAAGGCCGCAGCAGGTGCTGTCGCCTTAGTGGGCGTGACTTCCTGTCGCCGCTTCCGCAAATCCAAAACGTCAACCGTCAAATCCAGCGGGCCGTCTTGCTCGTTGATTTCCTCATTTCCGTCATCTTCCGACGGATAGTCGGTGAATTCTTCTTCCTCGTCGTCGTCCGAGCGGATGGAATCGTCGCGATCGGCGCTCAGATCCAGGGCCGACTGGTCGTCGTTGTGGTTGCGGCGACCGCCGTAGTAGCCGCCGCCACCGGAACAACCGGAATTATCTGAATTGTCTCCGGCCAGGGTCCGGTTGGCGGCCGAGTCCTCGCTGAGGTGGTAGACGATGGAGGCCTTAATGGCGTCCCTGGAGGCCTTTCCGTGCCGGTTGCGCAAGTGTCGCTCGCAATTGGCCTTGGTGGTGAAGGCGTATTGACAGTCGCGGCACTCGTACGGCCGCTCGCCGTTGTGCGTCCGCATGTGGCGAATCAACGCCCCTTTGTCCAGGCTCGTGCTCGGGCACATGTTGCACCTGTAAGGAGCCTGACTCAGATGGTTCCGGTTGTGACCTGAATGGACAAATAAATCAATTAGAAATGAGGAATTTGATCAATCCATCCGGCCCATTTTTGATTCATTATTTTTCACGGCCGTTTCGTCATTTCTTTTAATATCCCAGTAACGACCCATCATCGTCTTGTATATAAATCATTTGAGACGATATGGATATGATGTAGCCCTCCCCCTATCGGTTATCTAACGCATTTCCGGCTGCATATAGAACCACCAAACGATATTCTGATTAGCCCGACCAGAGATAAAGCCTCTCGTATAATAATAGCCCAACAAATCTTTCTTTTTTTTAAAAAACAAAAGAAAGAAAGTCGGTAAAGAAGTTCCAATTCCAGCAAAGTGTGTTTGAACAGCTGATTGTGCAATGGTACAACTCATCTGATGATAAACAAAAGACATCACTTCCTTTTCCCGTGTGTGTCGGATAAGAAATATTTAACCGGACCGAAAGAGATAAAGATTTTTAAAATAAATTTTACCTTTAAGGGCGCGCAAATTAGGGAAGACGGCCTCGCAGAGCCTGCAGGGGAATTCGCCTTTGAGTTTCATTTCTCGGAGGACGGCCGAGAAGGGGTCGTCCTCTTCGTTCTTGTACTCTTCCGGCGGATTGGTCAGCATCTCGTCGTGCTGGAACAAGTTGTTGAACTGCCGGCCGCTAGGCGTCGTCATGAATGGTGAGCACCCAGGGTCCAGGCCAGCCGACGACGACGACGGGATGTGATCCGGAGCTGAATCTTTGCATGTCGGTGGTGGTAGGAGAGAAGCGGAGGCGACGGGACGTATCAAGGTCGCCGGATGGATCAGGTTGGCAGGGCGGCAGTTAAAGTCGACGCTACCAACGCCGACGCTACCGACGCCATTGCCCCCCACCACCAGCGGCGACGGCCTCGCGTCTTCTCGATGCGGACGGATCGTCATTCTCTTCTTTTGATGATTGGCCGGGTGGATCGGGTGACAGGATCGGCGCAAGTCGCCACCACCACCGCCCGTCTCCTCCTCGTGCTGATGATCCTCATCGTCTATCAGCTCTTCCGCTGGCCGTGGCCGTTTCCTTCCTTGATCATCCCGTCGCTGTCTCATCGTCCGTCGGTTCTTCTGTCTCAGTCGTCGGCGGCTCTGCTCGGCTTCCGGCCCGCTGACGGACTCGTTGCTCTCGGAAGCGTCTTCTTCCGAGTGATGATGCCGGCCAATATGGTGCTGGCGGTGGTGGTGGTGGCTGGTCCGGTAGAATTCGCCACCGGATTCTTCACCTTGCGACTCTTCTTCTTCTCCGTTGGTGATGTGATCATCTTCTTCTTCTTCTTCGTCTTCCTCGCCGGCCAGACTCGGTCGCGATTCAGACAGATCTGATGACACGCCCGTGTCCATCGACGTGTTGCCTTGCTCGCCCGTCTTGTTATGACCACCGTCCGCCGTCGTCGCTGTCGGTTCGCTTGTCCTAGTCAAAACGAGAGGCTCTTCCGGCTCCGTCTCGGCTTTCATCGGACTCGACGCCTGCTGGAAATGTACACACACACACACAGAGAGAGAGACGGGCCGGTTAATATTTGATTAACACATCAAACACCTAGAAAAATCTAAAATGGATGGATAGGATGGGATGGAGACTGACCTGCTGATGTTTGACGACTCTGATGGCTTTACGCTTCCGGGCGCCGACCAGGAGGGCATCGTCGTTGGTCAGTTGCTGCTGATTGGACGCTGCCGATGGCGAAGAGGCGTCCGTCTTGGAGTGGTGACGGTGGTGGGTCGTCGTCATGACGTTGGCCGGCAAGGGCGACGAGTCGAGTCCTGCCTCCACCTCCTCCATTGCGCAATCGCCGTCGTCGTGAGCGTCGCGAGGCTGCATCATCGCCTCCTCCTCTTTTCCAACTCTCTCGACGAATCAAAAATCAAACCAACAAACTCTCTCAACCAAACAGCCAAACAGCTGCCAGCACACACCGGAATTGTTTTTATGGTGTGTCCAATTCCGCACTGTCACAAGATCAAACGATTCAACATCCACTCGAATAATACGTCACGTCCCAATAAAACATTCACTGAAATTCACCAAATCAAAATGTTTCACTTTGCCACTTATTTGAAATCCAACCAAAATTCAAAAAAACCGCCAAAACCAAAAATCTTTGGACAATCGACGGAAACTGGAACACTTTTTCAACAGAAAAGAAAAATGATGAAATCAATTTTTTTGGGTGGGTAAGTGTCAGACAACAACGAACGAAATGAGGGGGAGACGGAATGAAAAGTGCGACCGCTCCGCTAAGCGCCTGGCGCTGGACTGAAGCTGAATAACACGGCTGGTGAATAAGAGGCTAGGCGTCCAATATGAGACGAGAGTGAGAGAGAGAGAGAGAAAGAGGAGACAGGAGAGTCAAGAGAGAAGGGGGCGCGGTCACGTGATTCAATGGAAAAGAGAAGGAAAAAGAGAAAAAGAAAAAAAAAGGTTTTTTCTTCTTCTTTCAAAAAGCCGAAAAAAAAACTAAACTAGAAAAACTCAGGTGTGCATCCCACCGGCTGGGATCTAAGCTCCTCCCCTTGACTCTCCTTGGGACCTCTCTCCTCCTCCTCCTCCTCGCCCCAACGGAAAGAAGAGTGGGTGGATGTGTGTGTGTGTGTGTACACGAGCGTCGTCTTATCCGGTTGCTCTCTCTCTCCTCTCTACTCTCCTACAAACACAAAAGGTGCACACAAAAGGTTTCAAACTTCCCGCCTCCCTCATAGACTAGACCCTTTTTCTTTCTCCCCCCCCCCGTTTGCTCTCTTTTCTATTACATTATCTTTTCTGCTTATAAATTATTCAGATAGACAGCAGCAGCAGCAGCCCCCGGTTTTTTCGAGTGTGTGGAGAGAAGGGGGGTGTGGCTGCTCGTTATCGGATGAGTAATAAGATGAGAGAGAGTCGCTGCTGCTGCTGCATTGACCGGTGACGCGGGATCGTTCGGTCGGCAACTTGTGCCTACGTGTGCGACCGGCGAGTATACTGGGTTTACGTAGAAATAAGTGGAGCTGCGCAGTGCGTCATCTTATATACGTTTCTGCCGTTGCTGATTGACTAGATCGAATTTCCGATTCTCTGAAATTTCAAAAATGAAATGTTTGTTTTAATTGCACAGATCAACGGTCGAAAATGATCGGGTCGCTCGTTATCGGATGGCAAAAACGTGAGGGCATTTTTTTTCCAGATGAAATCGATCGGCATTTTCTTAAAGGTTTTTCTTAAAAGAGTTGGGTGAGATTGAATAATAACACGTCATTATCTATTGCACCTGTCCAGACCGGGAGGCCTATTTTATCCTGTAGTACATTCCCTCTCTCATCTAGACGATTGTGACGCCTGGCCGTCAAGGAAAAGGGACGGGCGGGGTTTCTGAAATCGCCTCGAAATTCCCCCATCTTATCAGTTTCAGTCAAGAAAGAAAAAAGGGAAACGGGACAAAAATAATGTGACGAGTGCAACATTTGTTGAAACGTTTTGAAAAATAAAAGAAATAGAATAATCGATTTGGATTGAGCTCGTGAAAAATCCCTCACCTAGTCGATACGCCTCGATTCTTTTGGCTCGTGTTGGGCTGTCGTGAAAATGAGTCACACTCGGTGCGGCTGCGGCCGTGTCATCATCAGCTGCACGGCCGAGTCCCGGACCACAAACTTTTGTTTTCTTTCCTTCTTCTAAAAAAGTGTGAAAAACAAAAGGAAAAAATGTTGGTTGTTTAAACAACGACATTTGAAATGGGAAACCCCGACGAAACGAAAAAACTTGCATGTGTATATCCTGGTATGGCTGTGATGTGGGGGGGATCTTTTCATTTCTGGGCGGCTGATTCCGCAATGTGCTGCTGCTGTTGCTCGGGACCTGGTCCCGTCATGTTTTTTTGTGTGTTGGCTGCACACTCCTCCATTTTCGTGATCGTTCTGTTTCGTCCAGGCTCTCGTCGTCCTTATTTTTCCCATTCGTCGGCGCTATGTGAAGCTGTGTGCATGCTGCTGGGCTGCGCAAGCTGTGCCATAGTTGATTGATCAACGCAGAGACACTCAAGTGGGGTCTTGCGTGATTGACGTCATCCCAGCAACAGCGAAATACAAAAACAAGACCGCCCACTTTATTTTTGTCTGTTTCAAGCTGCTGCTGCTGCTGCTGCTGTGCTCTAAATAATAATGAATAACGAAAATGTATACATAGGAAATGCCGGATCAGGTTAATCTCCAGCAGTCACAACATTTTTAAAAATATTAGAATAAATTTGAAAATTTGATGACATTCTACAAATGAGTCATTTAACCTGACAAGAGAAAGAGACAGATATTTGTCCTACCTTTAAGCTCGGGAATACACGGCCAGGCATTTCGACAATCCGTTGAAAGGCCGTCCTCGTGAATAAGCCATGGATGCTGTTTATCTAAATAAAAAAATAAAAAATGGATTACGAAACATATTTGCAGGAACAACAAGGAAATAAAAATTGAAATTGAGACAGTGTGTAAACCCTGGATGGGTAAACAAATGTAAGGTTTTCATGAAATACACTGTAGTTATGAATGCATCCTTAAAAAATCTGGCAAGTCAGGGGTTAATAAAAAGTAACGAAAATCATTACCCAGCCGATGATGCTGTGATTGCTGCTGATGTGATTTTGCCAGCACAAGAAAACTGACATGGATTGGCTTCAAATCTGCACACAAAGGGAAAGGTTATGCAGTGCAAACAAAGTGCCATGCATTGACAGGAGGGGGGCTTACATGATCAATGCTAGTCAGGAACCAACATTACACAACTTTGGAACAGGTTTCTCTTTTTACTCTTTAAGCTCCCATAATCATTCAATTTGTATTCTCACTTTTATTGACCTGCTAAACAGCATGGATTCTATATAAAGGGACGCCAGCAGAGTTGACACGACTATCACATTTTTATAATTTGGTTTGTGGCTTGATAACGTGTAACGTGTTGTTGCAACCCAACGATAGCAGACGACACTAATCTTCTAATTAGCCATGCTTGTTTGAGATATCGATAG
Source organism: Daphnia pulex (assembly GCF_021134715.1). Classification (NCBI taxonomy): domain Eukaryota; kingdom Metazoa; phylum Arthropoda; class Branchiopoda; order Diplostraca; family Daphniidae; genus Daphnia; species Daphnia pulex. The sequence continues at coordinate 2,333,968 of NC_060027.1, forward strand.
AAATGATTAAAAATCGACTAAATCCAAATTAGATTTGATTTCTTTATTTCCATTTGAAATTTAAAAAAAGGATAAAATAGTACATACTCTATTTCTCTATTTTAATGTGACGCAATATTCTTTCTTTCCCCAAAGTTTGTTGTTCAACTTCCGCTATTTAGTCCGGTTCCTTTTGTCAATTGACGTGATCCATGTAGACGTTGGCAGGGGACATTCCAGATTCCACCGGATGCGGAGAATGCGCCTTGTGCTGGATATTGCGCAGCACTTTGGTTTGTTTTGATTATTCAACAGAAAGCGGATGATGAACACAACAGATGACGAGAAGAAGAAGAATTGCGGTCGTTCGAGTTTCTCAGCCGACCCATCAGCCATCAAGTGAAAGTTGAACGACCTTTCAAACAAGAACCTTCAGAAGGTTTTCAGTTTCCATTTTGTGAACTGTCGACATTCAACACCTCACAACACTCAACCGATTAGCTGCTAAATGCATCAGGGGAATCGTATATAGTAGACCGTCCATCTCTTGTTTGTTTGTTTGTCCACATCCAATCATCTTCGAATTTCCACACGATGGGATCAATCATCTCTCACAATTAATGATGAACCAATGGAGGCCCTGTTTTGGTCTAATTCTGCTGATGATGTGTTCATCTAGCCTCTTCAAATAATCTACTAAATGGAATCGATCGGAAAAAGTTGTTGCAGCAGCCTCCGATGTTGCTGCGCAGACACTAATAATCAATTTATATATTAAGAGCCGAGACGACGACGGTTGAACCATTTTTCCAAATGGCTCTCAGGGTTGTTTTATTATCTGTCTGATGTCTGAGATGTTGCGAAATCCGGTCGGACGACATTTGAGACACGGAACAGGTATATACATGTAGCAGCTATACAACAAAATAATCTTCGTGATGTAGTCATAGAGACGGCAGCTTTTCGTCTATCATCTTGTACGCATTCCCGTGATGTTTCCGCGAAGCTCTATAAGCCATTGATACGAGATTCTTCGTCTCTGTTATTGTTATTATTATTACGTCTCATGACAGAGAAACATTCTTATGTGTTATTCCCCCCCCCCTCGATTGAATGTATCAAGATTATTATGGTCTAAGCCAAACAATTAAAACGACCTTATAAGGTCATTTTTGGAGGATATAATAACCTGTCCCCTTTTGATTTTATAATATTTGTCCAAAACTAATACGACGGAATGTTTTTATTTAAGAGGATCAGAAGCTGATGATTTGATTTCCCAGAGATGTTGTTGTTGTTGTTGTTGTTGTTTCGGATTTACCTGCGCTGTGGAATTTTCTTCCAGGGACTAAGATGGAAGAGCAACTGGACAGCATTCCTGGAACATGTTGGTGTGCTCAAAGGTAAAAGAAAAAGGATAGACGAGGGTCATCTGGGGCTTCTGGACCAGGATGGACCTGGACCTTCAAATGGACCACCAAAACTATGTCTCTCTGCTGCCTTATTTCTTGCCTTTATACAAATGCTAATGAAATGGGAAACAGAAAGTCTCTTTAGACATCAAAGGTCCGGTCGATAATTCCCACACCACCCACACAACAAAAAAAGGAGAGAGGAGGGGACGCCAAAGACACACAACATTTTCACATATAGGGGGGAGAAAAGACAAGGCGAATATTATAAGGCCGACAGGTGAAAACCGGAACGTATCCGTTTCTTCTCTGTGCTGATGGTGATGGGGGGGAGCGGCTTTTATCTTCAAGTTTTGATCTTATCCGCGAAATATTTTTTCTTAGGGGGGCGGAATGCGGGGCGACCTTTGACTCTCATCCGATCATCAACTCTCCAAAGTCCCTCACCCACCACAAAAGGTGTATCCCCCAAAGTGCATCAGAAATATCAAAACAAGATTTTTTCCGCGTCTTCAAGGCTGAAGAAGATTCAGGTTCTATCTGTCAACAGAAAAATATAAACTCCACCCCGCCTGAATATAAAATCATAAAAAATGTCTTCTACTCTACAAAGTTGAACAATTTTTAAAAAATCCATTTTTTCCCGATGGAAACATTGTGTGTGTAAAGCTCTCTATATTCGTTTTTTTTTTAGTGGGGTGAGCACGAGCGACGCTGTCTCTATTCATCATCGTTCTCTGCTCTGCTGTGTCTGTCTGTTGTGTGTGTAAGTTATAATAAGGCTTCGTGAGCGAGTCTCGGCTGCGCAACACAACAACCCCGGTCTATCTTCTATGTGAAACAAAAAAAGGCCGCGCTAATAACTCTGTCATCGTCCATCCACCTACGTAACGTGTATCGTGCTTCAATGGCTTCTTCTTCTGAACTGCTGCTCACTCTCTATAGTTCCTCTAAGCCTTTTTTCGGGAGTAGATATAGTCAGTCGAATATTTCTGGACCAAACAGCCAGCCAAAAAGGAGAAAAGTATTATTATTATTTTTTTTTTTCAGTTATTGCTGTGCATATGATGAGCTGCAGAGACACGACATGTAGTAGTACAAGAGTCTGGTTTATATAATAACACATGGGTTCTCTCTCTCTCTTGCTGCTGGTCCCTCTCTTTTTGTTGAATCAATATACAAGAGGAGAGTATAGAGGAGAAGAGCTATGCCAGGTGCTCCAAGTAGCCATGACGACGACCGGTTTTTATTCTTTTGTGTCGTCCAATTCACATTGGAATGCCAAACACTCCGAAAGACGGCCCAGGTTTCTTCTATTCCTTCTATCCCGATTATTATCTAATCAATGATATTGAATATGAACAGCACAGAGTTATTAGAAGTGGTTTTAATAGATTAGAAATAATACAGTCTTTGATATTTTTGGGCCATCATCTCGGTTGATGTTAGATTCTACATCGAATACCCCCCTTTGATGATGTCTAAACTTTTGGGGGAATGTACATGCGGAAGAGGGGGGAAGGGGGTGGATTGTTTTATCGATAGACGCGGTCGCCATCCGACGAGTAAACAAGAGAGAGAAAGAGAGTCAGGTGCTGCTGCTGGATGAACTGCTGCGCTGTGTGTGTGATGGAAACTGGTAGATGGGAAAATATATATAGTCAAAAGAGAGAGAGTCTATTATTCAGGGCGGGATTGTGGGTCAGCGTGACAAATGAGACCGATAAAGAGAGACGGAGTGCTGTGCTGTGTGTATAAAATATATAAAACGGCGGGGGTGGCGGCGTTGCCATGGCGATCGACACCTTCGTCCAAAATCCACCATAACAAACACAGTCGCGTATAGAGAGAATAGAGTATATCCACAGCACATACAGTTCAGTCATATTTCTGTGTGTTGTGTATTCTTCTGGCCGACACCTCCCGGTGTATCCCCCCCCACCTGAACTGTTATCGTCGCCCTCCCACATCACAGGGGGAAAAATAAAAGGTATAGAGAGTAGGAGAACTATTATTTATTCATATCGAGGACGCAATTTTTTCCCCATCATCCCAAATGTCAGTTGCTGGGTTTGTTTGATTATTTCATGGGCAAATATAAGAAATTGAATATCTGACACGATATATTGTGACAGAGTAGAATATCGATTCTTATTGCGGAGATGTACATCCAAGAGCTGTTATCTCGGTTGCCATGGTAACTCGATAAGACGGTATTTCAAGTTTTATCTCAAAACAAACATCTCACACGGGATAGATGTGTGTGATGAGAGCAGATGGTTTGATCTCTGCAGATGCAGCAATTCCCCCTCTCAAGAAAAGGTGAATGGGGGGCCACCTCTAAGACGGTATGAAGAGCAGATGGAAGATGACAACATCTTCAGCATTGAGAAAATCCCCCCCCTCTCTGAAGAAAAGAAAGGAGCAGATGTACAACTAGGAGCGGATACATCGGCCTATATATCCTGGTTCTGGACCATATCACCCCAGCGTTCTTCTATACACACACCACATCTCCTTCTTATTTTTTCCTTTCGTCTCGACTGTGGCTACAGAAAGATGTAGGAGGTAGTACTCTCTATATAGTCTTTCATTATCAGAATTTCTAGACTGTGAAGAAGAGGGAAAGTGACGTCAGGGGTGGGATAGTTTCTTGTCGATCTATTTTTCTTTTTATCTTCTTCTTCTTCTTGTGTTGGAGCTAGAGAGAGGGGGGTTCTTCTTCAGCTGCGCTGTGTGTGACTGCTGTTGCAAGACGGCAGGTGTGCAGCGGAGACTCTCAGCTGCCCAAGGAGCTTATAGAGAGAGAGAGGTAGAGAGAGAGTGGGAGTAAAATAAGGTGAGCCATCCACAAGGGGAGACATGCTATCCTTCGATATATATAGATTATAATACAGCAGCAGCAGCAGCGGAGGAGGAGGATATCTAGAAACCCACCCTTGAAGAATAAAAGACGTGGAAGATGATGGCGGTTTCGAGTGCTGCTACGTGTGTGTACATGAGTGGCCATGGCAACGCTTGGCTTCACTCTAATACAACAACTTACCTTGAAATGGAAAACAACGAGGGAGAAAACTTAATAATAATAAACAGCAACATCTCGACGGAAAATACATACGAGTCTAGAGACGTCGCAATTCCGGCGGAACTCGCAGATTTTTTCCATAATGAAAGTGGAAAAGGTTTCCCCCCTGTGTGTTATTTGGGGGGTTTCCATGTGTCGATGGTTCGCTAATAGAGCGGAAGTATTGACTAGTCACGTTCGCCAAAAAATGTCGTTTTTCACATGAATTTGTTTGATATTTTACCAGGCCTACACAGCAGCACCTGATTTGTGCACAGGCAGGTGAGCAGAAGCAGTTAAATCATTTGGACAAAACATCAAAGCGTTTTCATCGTTGCCATGGTTTCCCGAATCTTTGTTTATATCATTTGTTTGGTCTCCTCATTGTTGGAAAAATAAAAAGGGGAATTGGGATTTTGTGTATTTTATTTTGAGAGAGAGAGAGCGGATGATGGACGTTGGCGAGTCTCTTCCCCCCACTCCCTCACAGCACAGCAGCAGACACCTGAGAATTGGAGAGAGAAAATGGCGGTTCTCTCCGTATATTATAACCCCCCCGGTGACTCTCTCTCTCTCTCTGCTACATATAACAACATCCGGCAGCATAGCTCAAATATATAAGGTCTCCTTATATAGACTCCCACCTCCCCCCCCCTGTTCATCCCTTTTTCCCCGACCACTTTTTTTGTTGGTCTGTTGTTACTCGTATGAGAAAACGGAATCGCCGCCGGAAGAAAGAAAATATATAAAAAGAACCCGCAAAACGTTAGACTCCTGTTTGGACATCCTTATAGGTAGAACTATATATCTACTTTTCTCTCCTGTGCTGTGCGCACGGATGATATTACAACCAAACAACTTGGCCATCCCCTCTCTTCTTCTTCCTTTTTGTCATGGCCAGCAGCCACACAGCGCCCAGGGTGAAAGCGGCCGCGACGACGCTCTATAAAACATATATCTCGGCCAGCAGCAGCAGCTAGCAGCGTCCAGCAGCAGCACAGCGCCGTCGTCGACCAATGGAAATCGAGTCGAGTGGGTGGAGCCGGCGCTCACTCTTGTACCTCCCTCCCCCTTGTGCTTCAACGGAAAGAATAAGAAAGGGTCCCGGCGCGCATTATTATCAAAGGCCGTCATCATCATCAACAATCATCGCCCGCGCTCATGGCCTTCCCTCCAATCTCCTTGTCGGTTTTCTCTCTCTCTCGTCGTCCTGAGCTGCTGCTGCATCTGACTCACCTCAGAGAGAGATGGGGTGGGAGGGGGGTTTATGGGGCTTTTTGAGGGGGGGAGGAAGCCTTGGAAAAAAGGTGCACCTGTGTAAAAATCTATTTTACAGTCTGCAACACAGCCAACGTCTGGTTTTTCTTACCTACATGTTCCCCTTATTTTCTGTTTTAACCAAAATTTGTGAACCAGCAACGGATGCGGATACTTTTCTGGACCGTAGTCCTTTTTTTTAAATTTATTATCACCTTTAAAATAAAAAGAACCAAGAAAATCAAATATAAGATAAAAGGGGGAGAATCATTTCGTCTTTTGATTGTCTATCCGGCGGATGTTGAAACCATCGCGCCAACAGTCTCAGTAATTTATCTGCAGTCCACCTTTTCAAACGTGTGTGGGTGGGTATGTATCTAATACTGCTCATTTTCCAGCATCAAAAGAATTCGAACGTGTTATCTCCTATATAGATTAAATACACATACAAGGGGCACCCTAAAAACTTTGATGAGATCATCTTCCCTCTCAAGTGATGATGCATTGTTTAGATTATATGTAGCCTACACACACAGCACCCGCGCCACCCGTGTGTGTGTGTATTAGAAAGAGATGAGGGATAACTGGGAGCAAAGGTGCAAGAGAGGGGGGGATGAATGTGTAACATTTGCTGATGGGGCGAGGCTGGTTTTTTGGGTGTGGTCGCATCATCATCAGAGACAACAAAAAGCGATTGAAGAGGATACGATAGTCACAGAGATTCGTGTATACTACAGCAGAGAAAAGGAGTGGTGATGGGGTTGTTGGGGGGGGGGGGGAAGACTATATGGATGTTGATGGCGAGATCACATCAAAGTCAAAAAAGAGGAGGAAAATATATAACAAAATGTAGTATCAAAAGCCATTTATTATATTTGGATTAGGGCGTGGTCGTAGCCAAAACAATCGATATACAGCAGCACGTCAAAGAGCCCATGCTGCAGCCCACAGCAGATCAATATGTATACCGCCGTCTAGATCCTGTGTGTAATAACGTGATGCGGATATGATGAAAAGTCACATCATCCATCGTCCGAGGAAAATATAAAACGAATATGTTTAGCTCTCTCCACAGCGCTATAGCTCGTTCTGTGTGTTCCACAAAGAGGCTCCGACCGAAATGGGCGCCAGCAGAGAAGATATACAGACACGAGATTCCCGCATGATGTACATGCATATATATAGAGAGACGGAAAAAAAAGGTCTACTAGATATAGACTCGATCAATGAGCTGGATATACATCGCATCATGCGGGATGTTATTCGCTCTCTCTCCCGACTACTACATGTGGGGGGCGCCTATTTTTTTTTTTTTTGTTTTGGTTATGGCGTTGCGCATGCAAAGAGATCGTTCGGATGGTCACATGTGCTGTAGTTGTATAGTAGCTACCTTGTCTATATCTTGACTGTGTGTTCTTCTTCTTCTTCTGGGTGATGACATGAGATCGGGAATATAAGGGAGAGAGAGAGCTATATAGTCCATTATTAAATCAATCGAGTCCGACGACGGCGGCCATTTATATTTCCCTTGATATTTCCAGCATTTGGATTATAGACACAAGCACACGTATAGATCGAAATGTTATTTGGAACATAGTAAAGATGTTGTTGGGTTATTTTTTTATTTGAACGTTTTTATTTATCTAGAAAAGCCACACCCAAATCGTACGATATACAAAGTCAGAACAGGGATGTGATCGATATAATTAATATTTCGTAGATGTATGAGAAAATTAGCGGGAAATTTGAAAAATAATTGGAAAAAATCACGAAATTCTCTTTTGCTTTTGGCAGCGCAGGAATAGATCAAAATGGTTGAAAGTTTGGGGCGATGACTTGCAGGTCAAACTGCTGATGAAGAGACGCTGTGAGACTTTCGTGATGTTTGTCATTGCGTGCTGAGCGCCTTATTCTCTCCCGTTTTTTCTTCTGGTAGAGAAATGGTATACATTTCTTTCTCCCGAGGAGAATACATAAGAAGATTTTCTGACATGGAAAAGTGTCGAAAGAGGAGGCAGTGCACCTGCAACACGCACCTATCGTCACAGCGCAGCGGGGAAAAACTCACGAAGCCGGCGGCGATTGTTTTGTTTCAAATGGGAGCGCGCGCGCGCGCGCCAGCGCACGGGCCGTCGATTGAAAATAAAAAATAAAATAAAAATTTCAAATCAAAAGAAATCATAAAAAGAAGGAAAGGAGAGTTTTTTGGTGTGCGGGATGTATCCGTAACCACGGGCGACGGTCGAATTTTCTCGGGAAATAAAATAAAAGACGAGCGAATCGATTCGGATGAAAAACGGACGCGAGCGGATGACACATTGCGTCAAGAAAACGAGTTGTCTCTTCAACAAGAGAGAATAAGAAACAAACCCGAAAAGAAGAAGGAAAATAGACACTGAAAATCGGCGCCATTTCCGTCGCCTCTGGCGTCGTTTTTCTCTTCTTATATTCTCCCGCGCGCGTGTGTGCTGTCTAGATGTGTACACGTGATAATATATAAGACACACTACTACTCTCCTCTTCACATCCTTTCTCTTATTATATTATATATAAAATATAAGAATAAAAGAGACTTGAGGGGTTTTTCGTTTCGGGCGTCTCACGACGCTGACGACGTCTCTCTCTCTCTCCCTCCGGTCACCACCACAACAACAACGAACAAATTTCCAAGATATTCTCTTCGTCAAGGCCTTTTATTTGTTGTTCTTCCTTGTGCTGTGTGTTTGTCTACGTGTTTAATAACTCGTTCACCAGCACCAGTTTCTTTATTCCATATAATACAACTCTCTCTCTCCTTATATATATTAGCCCAGGTGTGTGTGCTGTGCTCTTGGTCGTCCCTCGAATCCAATTACAAGTTGGAGGGGGGAGAGCCCTATATGATGATATTGTTCACAGGCGAGAGCATCTCACAGCTCACAGAGAGATGAAGAAAGATCTCGAGCAAAAGTCGTTGGGTTTGTTTTTTCTTCTTTCTGATGGTTGTGTTGTTGCTCATGTCTTTTGTTCGCAATCACCGATCCGTGATGTTGCTGTCGGTTCTCTATCTCGCGTCTTTTCAGTCGTGCGGTTTTGACACACAGCCTGTTATTTCGGAGGATACTTTAAGTATATGATAGAGATGTATATATCTGTTTTAGGCGGTTTTAGGTGTATGTATTTAAAGACGTTGATTAGCTCTTTTTGCCAAGAGAGATATTTTTAGATCAAATTGGTTTGGTCACTGATTTATTAAACTGCCACCTATATTTTTGATTAGAAAGAATATTTGTCAAGAGATTATTTATGGGAGGAAATGTAAAATTTTGAATTCAATTCTTTTTCTTTGCTGGCCGCCCTCTGAGTCCGTTCCATCTGGAACGGACAAAACTTGGACATGAAAAAATGAAATAGGCGCCCTGGATTTTTCAATTTCCTTTTCTCTTCTTCTTCTTTGAAGTAGAAAAAAGGTCAGCAGCAGATGAGCGACGAGACTCTCTTGGTACATAGAAAATGGGGGTCCATTTCCAAGATGTTCCCTTTTTTTCTTCATCCCCCCATCTTGTAGGTACTGCTGTGTGGCCCCCCTTCTTATATTCCCTTATGTTCGTTTCTTCTTTTTTTGGCTGGGCCATCATCATCATCATCCACTTCCCCTTCAATCTGATTCCAGGTGGGGGTCCTCCTCCCCCTTCATCCTGGGTTTTTTGGGGGTCCCCCCATTACAATGGGAGCCTTCTGCTGCTGCTGCTGCTGGACCAACCGATTTCTTATATTCTTTTTGAAAGAAGAAGAAGAAGAAAATTGTTATAATACCTCCCCCACCCGAAGAAGAAGAAGACAACCCGCCAAAAGAATAAAAAAGGAAAGAAAGTTTTTTTTCTTTCCAGCACAGCAGCCACACACACCACCTGGACACCAACTACCCCCATCCGAAAAGAATCTTTCAGACGGTGGACCCCCCTTTTTTGTATCTATTTTCTATGTACAGCAGCTACCTATGTATACCTTCTTTTTCTTTCTATAAATATACTTTAGACTATTCTATTCTATATTTTATTTTTTAACCCCATTTGAAATGTAGGCCCTTGGAACTCTATGCCGACCTGATGACAGGGCAACTGTATAGCTACAACTATTTTCTTTGAAATATCCAATAGAATTATAAATCTGGGATATAGAAATAAATCATTTTTAAAAAATAAACTTTTGTAAAATTTTGCGAATAACATTTTTTTGGTTCATTTCAAATATATAAGAAAAAGAAAAGGACGTGACAGCTGGTTTGGCTGCTGGGAAACAGTTGACCAGCACCCTCATCATCCGGCTGTCCATATTTTGTAGGTTCTCTTTCGCTTGTGCGCTGCTGTTATATAATTATTAGAATTTTTTAGTTACATTTGTTTTTCCAGGTTCTACAACACACTCGATCAATGCGCATCTCTTATATAACTAATTCAGACAATCATCTCCTCCATTTTGTTCTTATAAATATTTCTTTTTTTAAATGGGGTCAGTTTAGTTGGCCAGAGAGAGAGAGAGAGTAAATATAATAAAAGTAGATGGCAAATGAAAACGTCTGCCAATGGCGCAGCTTTTCCATCAAAATGGGAAAAAATGTCCCGTGGGAAATTTCTTTGATGGAGATGGAAAAGATTCAAAAGGAAAGAAGAAAAATAAACCAACCATCAGTGCTACTACTGCTGCTGCCCACAGTCCATATAACAACATGTTTTGTGCATATTATATTAAGTTCTTCTTCTCATCATTTTTGTTTTGTATAGACGCCAGCACCGCCATGGCGCGCGCGTTCATTCAAAAAAACTAAAAAAAAAAAAAAAAGAGAAAACGAAAAAATCTAAAAGAAAAGTGGTGCCATCCTCTCTCTCTCCACGGACGCCTGGACGCCGCCGACGCTATAGACGCCCAGTTTTGTCTCTTTCTTGTGATGTGATGGCCATCGGCGTCGAGAGTTTTCTCTCAGCCAGCAGCGGATGTGAGAGAGAGATCCGCGCCGGAGGCTTTTCCTCTCTCTCCCTTGTATATACGTGTATACGTGTGTGTCTTATAGTGCGTTGTTCCATCATCATCAAAAGCAACACACAACACAATCACACGGCCCTATATATCTCGCGTCGTCCGACATCTAAAATTCGTGATAGTCGCACACACAGCACACAAGCAGCTGATTGCGCCATCACCGAAAGGCCCGATGGTCAACTATACCACCCACCACCCACTATATACCCACCTTGTAGTAAACTCGAGAGTCTATATAACACACACGCCTAGCCGCTGGCCCGTTACTTTGGCAGTGATCAACCAAAAATCCTTCTTCTTCTGATTTTTCTTTTGAGCTTTTTGGGTATTTTAGTTGCAGCACACAGCAGAGAAAGGCGAATGAAATGATAGTATTATAGACTTCTTTCGGTATATATCCCTTTGCCACAGGGGGTTGTTGCTGGTGGGGAATTATATAGAACGCCCGCAGGTGCGCTCCCGCCCGTTTGGACATCCCGAAGAAAGAAAAAAAAAACGAATTCACGTTGCGCAATTGTTGTCTGGTATAGCAGCTATACCAACCACACCCTTTTTTCTATCTGTTTTATGTTTAACTCGTCTCTCTCAATCAAAGAATGGTTTCTTTGGATATATTGTCATGTCATGCGTGATTCCTATATACATGTAACAAAATATCTGATGTCCAAACGGGAGAGTTGATGTAGACAGGTGATGGTCACCTTGGAAACGGACGTGTTTACATCATCCCCCCTCAATATTTTTGGAAAAAATAAAAAAGAGAGAGCCGAAGAAGAAGAAGAAGAAGGTGACCGGATGGCTTGCGGCATATCCCTTCCAGCAGACACTCACGGCCAAGAAAGAAAAAGAATTTGGTTTTTCTGCTGCTGACCACCACACAGCAAGTGAACAACATACAGAGTCTCAGATTGGCTCTCCATGAACATCCTCCGGCATCTTATTATTATTATATACGTGTGTGTGCTGTTCCTCTTTTCCTTTCCGTCTCTTATATATAGAAAGGAAGGAAGCGGAGGAGTCTAAATAATAACACGAGACCACCACCACCACCACCACCGCTGGTTTTTTTAAAAAAAGAAAAAACATTTCCTTCAACTTCTTCTTCTTCAGTTCTATCCCTCCTCGTGAGGCCATTAAAGGTAATCAGCGCACAGGAGAGTGGCTGTGTGTGGTGGTGACCACCTTCTTTTCTTTATAAAAGTTTACAAGAAGAAGAAGAAGAAGAAGAAGTTGATGGTTCTTTTTTTTTCAACTTGTATTTTTTCGGTGGTCAGTCCGCAACCTTAACGACCACCTCCGCGGGCGACTGACGAACCGTAAAGAGAAACACAACTCCCTCCTCCTCCTCCCAGCACACCGCCAAAGTGTCTTCTCTCTCTTGTATAATATGGAAAAATAAATAAAAACCAGTAGCTGTGCTCCTCGTTGTAGCTCATATCGGAGATATATAGACAGGGAAATAATATCTGCTCGGGTCTGGCCATCATCTTCTCGTGTACATCGTCTGTCAAAAAAAAGAGAAAAGGAGAGAGACGGAATGATTGCTGCTGGCCAGCAGACGCCCTATGCGTCATTATTATAGACAGCACATCCCCCCCGTCGTCGTAGGTAAAAAAAAAGAAACCGGAAGATGCTCATCACCGTCCCTCGTCGTCTCCGCTGTTTCACCTGTTCCGCAGCAAAGACTTTTTAACTTTTATTTTTTTATATTTTCGTGTGTTGGTTGGCGGATGAACACAACAACAGACAAACAAAATGGCAGATTTCACCGGTTCATCCACCCGTGCTGAGCTCAGCCCATCACACACATCCAGCGCGTCTATAAATAAGAAGAAAAATACATTTCAAAGTCTCGTATATTTACAGAGACTATACAAGGGGGGAAAAAAGTTGTTTTTAACCGTCGCCATGACAACCGATAGACGCGTATTGAGCGGTTGGGATTGTAATATATTTGATATAGAGATGCTGCGCATGCGCCGTCTGAGTTTTATTTTTAGGATTTGGTTGATGTTATAAGTTTCTACTGCTGGCTGTGATTGGATGCTGTGTCTTATAGGTTGAGATTCTCTCCCTATAGAGTACATATGGATGCGCAGACCACGCCCTAGTTCCAATCCTCATCTGCTTTGATGTCGTCGGCGGCGGCGGTACGTTTGATCCAATCAACATCCGCCGCGGTGTCCTCCATACATTTATACTTTTGATACATGTCATCAGTATATAGGCCTACAAACACGTACGTCTATATTCAATGAGATTCTTTTTGAAAATTCACGTTCCGACAGAAACAAATAAAATAAAAATAAAAATGATTTTTTAAAATAAAATAAAAAAATTTGGGTTGTCGACTTTTTGAATCTCTCACGATGACATCCGGGGAATGCCGTTTTCCTCTTCTTCGGCTGCTGCAGAAGTTTTGGATAAATATCTAGCTCTCCTTTGGGCGCATCGACGAGAGAGCTGGAACGAGACGATCCGCATTCCGACAGATAGATATTGCAGCAGCCGCACAGCTTTGCTGAGCTCTAGCCCATCTGAGTTTTACAAGAAGATTGAAAGAAAGTGATCCGGATTCTTTTGCGCGCTCTTCTTTCCTATATAACAACAACAGGAGAAGAATATATAAAAACCAGATATTCCAGGCCATAGACACAGCCGTCTCTCTATCCGCTTTGATGCTCTCGTCTATTAAATTGTCTTGTGTGTGTGTCTATTTTCTATATAAAACAGGAGGACAGGGCGGCGTCTACACAGAGCAACACAAGAGAGAGAATCGAAAAGAAGAAGATGGAATCATCTGATGTTTTTCTATGTGGAATGTTTCGTCATCTCTCTTATTGTCGGTGGATGGATAGAAAGAGATGGGGGGGATGCAGCAAAGCGGATCACCGAAATGGACACACACAAATGCAATGGTATTTTTTTTTTCGTCCAGGGAATCTCCAGGCAAATAACACGGTCATCACGACGAAAAGGAAAAAAACCGGACAGAATAATATAATAAATTCATTTACATATCTATGAGCATGTATAGAAGAAGGAGCTGGTAGCTCTTTTCTCTCTACTGCTGCTGCTGCTGTGTGCTCTATACGTTATCAAATAGTCGCGGCAAAGTATTTAGGGCGAGAGACTATCGATCCGTGCTGGCCAAGTTTTGATATAGACACGACACAAAAACAATATAGGGGCCCTCAATATTATCCCCCGTCTAGGCTCAAAACGAAAGGCAAAACCAAAAAATCTCGTTTTGATTTAAAAGAAGAACGGTAGCCGGTCGTGCGGAGGCCTAATCGCCCGGTTGTATAATAAAGGAATGGGATTGAATTAAAAAACAAAAGAAATGATTTTTGAAAAGAAGAAGAAGAAGATTCCAATGGCGTCTTCATTAGTTCGGCATTCGTTGAGCATAGCAGCAGCCGAAAGAAGTAGAAAGAAGAAGAAGAATAGACGAGTGACAAGATAGCGCAGCCACCAGCAGCCATCAGCAGCAGCCAACAACCAAAACAGGTTTGAATTTTTTGTTTGTTATTCCCCCCCACCAATTTAAATAGAATTTTTTTTTTTAAAAGGAGTTGACCATGTTGGAATGGACAAAGACTTTGATGTGTCCCTCATCGAGCATTCGTCGCAGCATCCACACTCGATGGAAATCATTTTCTTAAAGGATATTATATAAAAGAGAATGGCGTGTATGTTGAAATAGCCCAACAAAATGTTATTGTATATCTTGCTGCCATCTCCGCCCATCTAATTATAGAATAATTTTTTTAGAATCAGAGCGGTGTAATATAACATTTCACCCCCCTTTTATTTGGAATGAAATAAATATAAGCTGCTGCTGAGAGCTGTGTTTTTTGGAAGCGGAGGATTTATATAATATCTTCTTCCTCTTTATCTCTTGGGGGGTCTCCATGGCAACCGAACCGGTTGTTACCATTATTATTATTATTCTGAAAATTTTTCCGACTTTTTTTTTTTTAGATGTGTTTCGAAAAAAGAATTTTTTGTTTCTCTTTTATATAAAAGAAACTCTCGGAGAAAAAGAAGATGAGAGATTGTTGAGAGCTCACATCTTTTCGGATACTATCAACGCCGCCGCTCTTATTTATCAACGTCCACCACGCCGGCCATCAACGACGAGAGTCCTTACAACACAGAATCCCTTCAACAACTCGAGCAATTCTTGACTTTCTTGCTCATATTTTTGAAAAATTGTCATTTCAGACGAGAATATAATTAGCATTACAATTAGTTTTGCCGATAATCTAGTTTTATTCAATTTTTTTGTTACCCAGTCATTTTTATTGAACATTTGGTTTTTTTAAAGACAAATTCAATATAAAATTTTTTTAATTACAAAAAAATCAATTTTCGATTCATTTTCGCAATTTGGCAAATATAAATTAGGCCCATCCCAGATTGCAGACTACAATTTAGCCAAATGACACGTGAAGTCGTGAACGTCTTTTCCTTGTTTAACTTTTGAGATTGCCAGTTAATACTAGAAATTAGAGATAATAACCTACAAGGGATAGTTTTGCACTTCACAACCGACGTTCTACTATTTTGGCAAGTATGTTTGTCTTTCATTTCATAAACCTGAGCGTGAATTATTTCGTAGTGTACAATTCTAGTAGAGGCAGACACAGGCATAGCTTTTTTAACTTGTCAAAGGCCAGGCTGAGGCCACCATGGCTGAATTAGAATAATACTTCGAAGAAAATGATGAAGTCATCTCATAATTTTCTTGTCCAACATCATCCATTGTGAGCTAGTCACTTGGTGGTTCTCGTTGATGAAACAACTCAAACACCCAGTAACTACGTTACAAGTTTTCCCAATACTTGTAGGACTGGGAATTCCTTTATTTTGAAATTGTTTGATTTATTGTTTTGAAAACAACCGAATGATGGAATTCCGTTTTTGTTTCCGTTTTCCCCTCCCGCAACCGGGGTGCTGCCAAATGTCTAATTGGTCACTGGCATCATTGTGTGTCTATACGTTCTCGCTGGCCTCTATACAGTTTTTCACCTTTTTATTTTTTTCTGGGCCAGTGGGCGACATTTGACAGGGACGTCATCACCCGGGCTCATTTCTTCTGAAACATTTCCCCAGAAGAAAATAAAAATAAAAAAAGAGCTCAGGTAGTTTGTATTTATATATAAGCCAAAGGTTTGCCGGCCATAGTCTTTCTCTTATGGTATAGAGAAAGAAAGATAAAAAGAAAGAAAAAAGGGGGGAGTGAGGAAAACGAAAAAGGGAAAGAAGTTAATGACAATGATATAATGAGAGAAGAGCTCCAGCACCAGAAGAAGAAGAGCCAGGTGCTCCCGGTTTTTCTTCTTCTTCTTCTGCTCAGATGATTACATCCTCTCTCCTAAGACTCTCCTTCTTCTTCCAAGTCAGCGCTTGTCTCTTCTTCTTCTTCTGTTTGTCTCATCCGCCACCGGAAAACCACCAACCAGGTGAGGTGGTGGGGGGAGAAAAAAGAGAATGGGAATACCCACCCACTCTCTCCCTTGTGTTCTTCCATCCATCCAGCAGCAGCAGCAGCCAAAAGAGAGAAAAACGATTCATAATTATATCTCTCTCTTTTTCTTTCTTTTCTTCTCAGTTGTAGAAGGAAAGAAAGAAACAAAATGTCAAGGTTGTTATATATATATATTCCGGCCGGATGCGTTGTCTGTGTGTTCAAGGAGCCGCAGCAGCCTCCCTCCTATTTTTTCCCCCCTCCTAAAGAAAGAAAAAACTAATAACACAACTCGCATCAACCGAATCACCTGAGCGAAACACACAGACAGACAGAGAAAAAAAACATGTAACAAAGAGAAAACTTGGATGTATATATTCTCTCGTCATCATCATCTTTTTTTTTGGCTGGGCAGAGAGTCTATAGAGACGTCCCAACAAGTCAAACCTGTTTTCTTCCAGATATTCTTCTTTAAAAAGATTTTGTCATTTGTTTTCCTGACCAGTTTTTTGTCTTTTTCAAATTTCCCTTTTTTGTTTTTATTTTCCTCTCTGAGATTCTGGAAAGATTTTTGAGTCGTTTGGGAAATATACAAGGACTGAATCGTTGATCAAGGGAGGCTGGCTGGCAGGTTGGCTCCTGTTGCATCGCACAAGGAGAGCTGGATAGATAGAAAAAATAAAACATCCAGGTGGTCTCGTTCGTCTCAAATTGGTGGGGGGGCATTTGTGTCTACGTTTATAGATTGATATTCCCCCCTCGATCCAAAACTTAGAAGAAGAAGAAGGTTTGCCCTTTTTTGTGATGGTGGGTGAGATGTTATATAGTCTTCGTTAGTCGATTCTGGTTCGTTTGTTTGTTCACGCCATCCCTTTTTGACTGTAAGAGTTAAACGACAACTTCTTTTCCAACTGGAATCGATATCCCGTGAAATTGTCTCGACTATTTTTGGGCATCGATGTGACCAACTGTTCTCTCTGTGTGTGATCTTTTCTAGATTGGGAAATGAAGGTTTTATTTTATTTCTGATTCTTTTTCCATCATCAGATGAGAGTGGAGGATTTTTGTTGAAACAACTGGAAGACTAAAAAAATAATGTTTTTGGTCTCTTTATTTCTCTTGTATTTATTCCAAGGTTCTTTTCTTTCTTCTTTCTTCTTTTCCTTTTTTTTGCGGTCGCCATGCCGGATGCTGTTTGGCCCCCGGCTTCCGGACGCTACATATATTGCGTCGGTATCATCTCCTCTCTTTTTCTCGCCGGGTTATTACGTCTACACACACACATCCATGTGTGTGTGTGTGTGGAGCAGCTTACACACAATGGTGTCAATAAATAAAAAATGTCTCTCCAGTTTTAGAAAAACGAAAAATCTTGGCCCTTTATATTTCTTTACACATCACCTGCTTTTTTTTTTGGGGGGGGGGGGAGTGTAGTAATAACCAGAAAGAAGATTTTGCTATCTGCATTTTTTCTTTATATGGTCATTTTATACGTAATGTAGATAATATAACCACACCCCTTGTCGTCTTTTTGCGTCATCTTTTTGTGTTGTTTTTCATCCGGCGACTTTTTTTTCGGGCGGCTGCAGAGTGGATGGATATAGCGGATGGAGCGGATGCTTTTATTTATTTTTATTGTCGAGTGGTTATTATAGACGAACGCGTGCGCCATTTTTTTTTTTCGTTTTGGTTGCCAGTCGTGTGCTGCAACCCAATAGAGCGGATCGATCCAGCGGTCGTCAAGACGACCCGGGCCAGTTGGATCACGCCCCCCGCCTATCGATCGTCTATTTCGACGCTCAATTATTTCGCCAACTCGTCAAACATTTCCGTTTTTTTTGTCTTTTGATTTCTTTTTCTTATTCGCCCAGCACAAACTGGACACATTGTCCAGAGGTGACCGAGTCCGATCCTGAATTCGCCCCACCCAAAAGATGTCGTACTATCTAGTATTATCTAAATTCAATATCGATCATCTACCAAACAATTTTGATTCGATACAGAGAGAGAAACAACTAAGATGGCCGACCCTTTTCTTTGATGGAAGACGTTTGGTTAGGAGGGGAAGGGATATCGTCTTGGTTCCGCTCTGGTCTCACGTGACAGATCCGTTACACCGTCTACAATAACAACAAGAGCACACAGCACACACGGGGGAAAGGAAAGAAGGAAAAGAAATCACGACCAAGGATCGAGTTTCACGCTCATGTGCAACACTCTTGTACGGTCTCGAATAAGAAGAGAGAATAATAGTAGGAAGAAGAAGAAGAAGAAGAAAACCTTCGCGTACGAGATGTCTATGTAAAAAGGACTACAGTTTCAACGTAAAATTCTGGGCAAGGTACACACAACAAACGGGGGAAATGAAATAAGAAAAGAAGTTGTTTTTTAAAAAATGCAAAAGAGTTTTTCTTTGAAAGACACGAGGGGGGTCGGGGTGAGGGATCTTCTAACAAGATCAAAAAGAAGAAGAAGAAGAAGAAGATGGAAGCCATACTGATGTGTGTATACACGTACCTACGTATTGCGACAGAGGTAAAAATGGAATAGATGTTAAAAAGAAACCTGCCAAGAGACTAGACAAGCTATATAACAAATATTATCCGTTTGGACAAAAAGATTCGGGACTCTACAATAGATAATGCTCTCGTCTGTACCTCTGATGATCGGCGCATATTATTTCGGGTATCTACGCTCACAGTCGACATCAAAACTGCGCTGTTTTCTACCTTCTTCTTCTTCTCTGGCCAAGGTTCAACCATTTTATTTCAGTTGCTGATGATCTTTTCTCTTCTTCTTCTTCTTGTTACTGGTTGTGTGATGGGGCACACGGCAGAAAGCCCACCTTGAACTCTGCCGACGACCTTTGACGCTGCGCTTCGCTCTTCTTTTATATTTTACACAGAGAGAAGAGAAGAGATGAGCAGCGCGCCATTCTCTCATGAGCGCATCCTCTTCTTCTTCTTCTCGGCGTCGGGATGAAGTGGAAAGGTCAGGACCGTGTTGTTGTTGCTGCAGCAGCCACCTCTGCCAGCAAAACCATCTACCGAGTAAGAAAAAGGTCATCTCCTCTTTGAGATCATTACACATATCCTGCGCCAGGAGCGTCTGAGAGAAGGGAAAAAAGAAATAGAAGAAGAAGAAGAATCTTTCTTGTAAAATCTCGTTGCTGTGTGCTGTGATGCTATATAATTCTTTCTTCTTCTATTTCTCTCTTGCGTGTTGCACGGCTTCTTCTCTCTGACGATAAGGGGGGAGAGATTGGTCGCAAACGCAACAAAAGAGCTTCGACTTCCGCTCTCTTCTCTTTTCTTTTTTCAAAAAATTTGATAGCCGGATAGTTTCTATAAGAGAGAGGGGATGTTATATTCATCGAATGTTGTCTTGTGCATATCATCATCTATTCGATTCAGATGGGATATTATAGAAGAAGAGTGGGGGTAAGACATTTGTGCGTCTTCTTTGCCAGAGAGAAAATGACTAGGGCTGGCCGGATCTCTTGTGTGTGAGCCAAAAGTTCACACACGGCCATCAGCCGAAAGAAATACAAGAAAATGGCTTCTTCTTCTTCTTCTTTCTTCTCTTTTGTTTCTTGTCCTTTTTGGAGGATATCCGCAACGGATTCTTCAACTTCTGGGGGCTGTGAAAAATAATAGGAAATAGAAAAAGAAACTTTGATGACTTGGAAGAAGAAGAAGAAGAAGAAGAAGGAAGAGGTCACTGCCGGACACGGAGCGCCAGCAGCGACTCGACAGAGAAAAAAGAAAAACTTGGCCGCAAAACTCCGTAAAAAAAGGCGAAAAAAGTAACGACACAAACCAAAAAGAAGAAGAATATTATTACATGGCGCACTGTGTGTGTACAGGTGAGTTCAATCACCTGACCCGTTGCACGGAAAAACGTAAAGACGTCCGGCCTTAAAAAATAAGAAAAAAAACAGATGACCGGACGGACTTCATCCTGGATTTGTGTGTGTTCGGTTCCCAAGTATGTACCGTGTTTTTCTTTTTCTTTTTGAAAAAAAGATATAATAATGATTCCGGAGGCGGAAATTTTCATGTGAGAAGAGTGCTGTGTATATCCGTTGTGATGAGCCCCAGCAAAAACGAAACGTGTGCGCGTGCGGACTCAGCAAACGGGAACATCGAGGAAACCGCAGTTTCAGAAGAAAAAAGGGCGGCTTCTTCTTCTTCTAGATGATGTGCACCGGCGGTGTGGTGGTGGTGGTGGTGAAGCGGCGGGTGGTATGACTATATAGTGGTGGCCATCGGACGCATGTATACTATAGAGTAATTCTTATTATGTTACTATCGTATCACATCTTTTAGATTAGTTTCTTTGCGGCCAACCCCGAATGAAGAAAAGACCTGATTCCGGCGGATCTTGTGTACATTTTCACATCCAATTTCACCATTCGAATTTTTAGCTGATGTTATTCGATTGGATTTTTGTTCGATTTCGTATCATAAGGAAGAAGAATGAATGAATGATTCATCAACTTCTTTTTTCCCGTCTAGGCTAAAAACACACACTTGAGCCGCCCGAGGAGGAACTCTATAAAGGAAGGAAGGAAAATAACACCTGGTAATGAGCGGGGAGAAGCGTGAGGCACGCCCCATCATCATCAGCCAAGAAAAAAAGGAACATGACGGGCTGCAGCAACCGCCAGCACAGGACCGAGACGGTACATCCGCAGCAACAACAACAACAACGTTGTCGTCTATGTATATCCCATCCATTTTCCTTTTTTTTGTCGAAAACAATTGAGAATTTTTTTCTTCTTCTTCTTTTTACAGGTTGAGAAACTGCCTCTGGGCGGCACACAATCCTCCATGTAGGCCTCTCTTCTTTTCGTGATAAGAAATTGTGGGATGTATACCGCCGTCCTCTTGTACATTTTCTTCGGTCATTCTCTTACATATCCATTCCATCCGGAAATGGCGGCCAGTTGTGTTAGGGAGGGAGGCCATAAGTTCTCGCGTCCGTCCTCCATCTTCCGTGTCCCTTTTTTTCTTCGTTTACGTAACTGGGAATCACGCTCCTGGCTCATCGTCCAGTTACTTCAACTTGGCGGTTTCAAGCGCAGCTCTCTCTCACACACAACTCGGAGAGAGAGAGAGAAGGAGAGGATGTGAGAAATTGGACGGCTGCAACTGCTGCAGCACGGAAGAAAAACTCTTGACCAAAAGTGATCGTGATTCCGGTGCGGCTGCCGCCGCCGAGAGCGGGCCGGGAGGACATACGCACACAACCCGACACGAATCGGATGTCTATGAGATTCTTTATGTTATTTTTTCTTCTTCTTAGCTTCTTCTTTCAGTTCTCCCATATAACTTTAATAATATAGTTCCCACACACACACACACAAAACGGACGGACGGACCCGTTACGGCTCATCGGACAAAACGGGCTCGTGTGTGTGTAGGCGTTCGCTGTTTTTTTTTTTCCGTTTTTCTTTTCTCTTTTGAAATGTCAACTGGATGAATTTATATCATCAATCCATCCGTGTGTAGAGAACGCGCGATTTCAGGACTTGCGAGCTTTAGACGGCCCAGAGTATACCCGCCCGTGTACACGGAACGAAACGAAGGAAAAGAGATGGGAGAGTCACGGTCCAGTGTTGATTTTGTGACATTCCAGAGTCGTCCGTCTCGTGTCTTTTCTTTTTTCCTTTAGTGTATGCTTTAAGTCAATATATCATTAACCTACATGATGGCCCAAAGGGGACATTGAAGCCAGGCGCACCGGGCAAACGCACACACACACACACACGTGCTTGTGTACATTTGTTTTAAATAAATAAGGCCAGCAGCAGCAGAACACGCCGAGGAGATATTCAGTTTACTACCATTAGACATTTTGATTTTCTTTTGGGTTTCCTTTAAGACTCAAATTCCAATAGAAGCGCAGCATCAGCGTATTTTGAACCTTTTGAAATGCGCGCGCACTTTTCGGGTTTCACCTGGAAATGAATAAGAGTTGTTTGAAAATAATTAAAATTGAAGCTGAGAAATAGGAAATAGACTTTCTGAAATGTCGGATTTAGTAGACTTACGTTGGCATATTATTTAACGACACACTTTTCTCAGCCGTTTGTTATAGCGGACAATAAGGATGGCGACGAATGGCGAGCACGCGATAATGAGAAATACTAACCGCACGTGATGAATGATGGATTCGATGGCGACTGGGCCATCTCATTTTCGCTCTGCAACAATGGCCGTTCCTGTCGTTATTTTTCAGATGTGACTGAAATCAAAGTGAACTTAATTATTGTTTTTTCGGATGGGAAAAGAGCAATTAAAATAATCACAGGTAACGTTGGAAAATAATTTTTGAATCAAGCGGTTGGTTTTAGACAGCACTGCCATCTATGAATAGTTGTTCCAACTCCCCATGGCGGTTCAAAATTGAAAACCAAATGAGGTAGGAATAACCAAATGAGGTAGGAATAAATAAAAATGTACGGCTAATTCAATCAAATCAGGTGAAAAATAAAAAACAAACGCGCCGAGCTGTTTCATTTTCCCAACTCTATTCGCCCGGAACTAAATTCGATTTCGAAATAACCGCCGCCGAGCTAACGAAAATGAGTTTACACACTTGATGACGACGTTGGGTATATCATAGCTCTTCCTCCAGGAATGACGCGCTCCGGGATAAATGAACGTCGGCGAAAGTTTTTCTGTTTTTTTTCCAATAAGCTCCCGGAACGGGAGGGGGGGGGGTAGCCTTTCACGCGGTTGAAAATCAACTCTCGAGATTTTTGCGCTGAGCTTCTTTTTTTGTTGTTGTTGTCTATTTTATGATTTTTATCTACTTATTGTTGGTGGTAGAATGGCGGCCAAACTTTCCATTTTACGAGCGCCGGGGACAGGAACCGAGTGTCGAAATGGTAATGGCGACCGCAACAATATATCGCGGACACGTACGTTACGTTATATACATGTCCATGACACACGAAATCCACAGGGAAAGATAATACACACACGTGAGGAGGTAGTCGGGCGCGTCATTGTTTTCGAAATCGTAATGGCCCGTCCACAACTCATCGTTATATGCGATTGGAGCAATACACGCAATAGAGATCCCCTCCCCCCCGTTATTATCCCCCTTTCGCAACGAAATGATCGCATTCCATCGGTGGAGTCTATAACCGTCAATCTCAACAGATCTGAAAGTCTTAACGCTGGGGAAAATTTGCTCTGTAGCTTTGTAAAAGCCTGATTTTATTATGATTTTTTAAATAAAGGCATCCTTGCAAAACAAATTGCATTTACTTGATTTTATTACTAATATGAGTTAATATCAGCTACCTGCAGTGTTTGTTATTTTGTAAACATTTAAGCCATCTAGTGAGAAATCAAACAACTAAAAACTCCCAGACGTCACTTGTATAAAAGGCAACACCGCTTCTCACGGAAGTTCGTCTGCAGTGCTAAAGTTGTCAGGCGCCACAGATGGTGAGGTTGCGGGTTGTCTTCTGCATAATGTTGCGAAGTTTCAAATTTTTTATTCAATGAATTATTTGATTGTAGCGATTGTAGTGAACATTTGTAAATAAGTCTTTTTTTGTAAAAGATTGCTTTTGCTTCTCGATCGTTCTACCCATTGGTATGGTGTGCTTGGGTAAGACATTTTAGTTCCCTTCAGATGGATTGTGATGTCATGGACTTATGGTGATGTCTTTGTTTTTCTTCATTTCCTGAACCAAGTTCAGTTTATTCTCTTGTAGGTGTACCATCTTCTTCGATTCCTTTCATATTCATGGAAATTTGATTTGTTGTCAAATCTGTTTAATAATTTTGTCATCTGTATTTTAATATTTCCCAAACGTGTTTTCTTTGTGTGGGATTATGCATTTAATCCTTTATTTTGTCCATAGGTTTACTACATCACATCATAATATATGGAGCTAGTCAGATTATGTTCAAAGTGTGTGTTTCTGTTCAATGTGCAGGATATTATCTGTGACCACTCACACTGACGAGGAAGAAAAGAACATGTCCTGACTAGGTAAGAAAATGTTAAAAAGTAGGGATTATCTTTTGGGGTTGGAAAAAAGTTATTTTTCTATGCTGGCAGACTTTACGGGTAATGGGAACCTATGGTCACTGGTCACTTGTGAGAAGTCGTCAGAATTGACTCACATGAAGTAGTAAAAGCAATTGGTTCTACCTGCACTCTATTTCATCCAATTTTGTTAAAAAAGTGAAATCATTAATTTAAAATAATTTAGAAATTCAGTAAAACTTGTGCAATGCTAGCTTAGATTCTTGCACATTTTAGTAATTTTGAATGCCACTATTTTTACGCTACAAATTATTTTCCAGAGAAATTAATGTACAAGATTTAAATTTTGCTCATATTTTGTGCTGATTGAATTGAAGCAACCAATCGTAGTTTGGCTGGGTATTCAACCAGGAAATCGCGATTGACTTGACTTGAGAACATCTCCGGAGAACTTTTTTCTCGCTTGGTAACAAAATTCAAAGCAGTATTCGTCGCAGAAGAATTAAAGATCAATTATAAATGATTAATAATTTTACTTCTGTTTTTAGTCTTCCAGTGACGACGATAGACGAATAGACGACGATAGTTCAATTGTTTTCTGGAATCCATTGGAACAGGATTTGACCAAAAAAATAAACAGGTTCTCTTCTTTTCAATACAAATGGCTTTTCATAATTGCTATTTGGATTAGAGATATTATTAATTGCTATTGCAACCGAGATAGATTCCATTTGTCCTGGTTGTCCACCCGATCGTCTGCGGATGGTGATTCCCAGTGGCCGTTGTTTCACCTGTTGAAAATAAGGTACTAGAAACGCAAACGTTAATGTAGTAGTTCGTTTGTTTGATTCTTTTTCTCTTAATGTAAAACGAACGCGAAAGAATTGCAATGTGAACGTGTTCCAACTGTTGCAAATATTAGCACCCGGTACGTATTCCTTTAAGAATATCTTCGACATTAAAGTATCCCATTTTTACTACATTCAAAGTTCAAACATTTTTATTTTCCTATAATGTGTGTGACTAGAGTAGATTTTCCATTGTTTGGGAGGGGGGTCATGTGGGCACATTTTTTAACTTGGGTTAACAATTTTCCTTCAAAATTCTTATTGTTTTTTAATTGAGCTTATGAACCATAGGATCATTTCTGAATCTTGCAATTTTGGTGGTGTACCCTGTAACAGCATGTTTGTTGTTTTGGCTGTTTTTACTTTGGATTAGAAGGCAACCCAGCTAAGAGTTAGTTAGAGATTTATTTCTTATAGGTAAATTTGTGTAAATTTGTAAATACTAACGTAGATAATTTCCTTGTCCCATTGCTGCTTAGAGTTTCAGTCACAGCAAGAGTGTGTAGTGAATAACCTGTAATGTGTAGGTACATGTACCAGATCTGTACATGAAAACATGTATGAACATGAGTACAGACACATAATAGGAAACAATTTTATTTTTAAAACCCATATAGCCGATAATCATTTTATTCTTTCCAACAGATGTACAAACACGAATGTTGTGAATTTCGTTTTGGGGTCAATGGAGTTGGCGCAGGTTGCCGTTACTGGCCTTTTGCGATGTCCTGATATCAGTTTGGAAGAAGAGCTCTGGGGAATCGTCACTCATACTCGAGGTAACCTTGCAGTCAACATATGTGAGGAATTTTAGATTCGTTACATTATTTGCATGTCTTCGTTGTGTTTTTTGCATGCAAGTCAACCTGCAGACAGGTCGACCAGTTTGTCCAGACAGGATGTCCTTCTCGCTTGAAGGTCACGAGAAACATTACGTAAAACTGGCATGCGGAGGTGTAGAAGGTTGGGTGAGAATGACACGTGTTTCATCATTATCAAGCAGGTACAATAGCTGCAAGGTTAAGCTATTTGGTTTTCATTTTGATATTGGTTTTTGTAGACCCATCCCCAGCAACTTCATCCTGCAGAAGGAAAGGCCAGTTTGCATTTCAAGCGAAGGTCATGGAGATCATTATGTAGAACGTGTCAGTGGTGTAGAGGTTGGGTGAGAACGGGAAGTTTTGCATCATTATCAAAAAGGTAAAATAACCGGAAGGCTTAAGAGGAGGGGTGAGAAAAAGTCGTATAAAAGGAGAGAGAAAAGTCGATAGGGATCAGTCGAGCGAGAACCTCCGACACGGTAAGAGCTGCATTTCACTATTTGCCATTCAGCTGCATTCTTCATCGTATTATCAGTTCTCAATCATGGGTAAATTTTCTGTTGTTCTATGGAGTTATGTTCAATTTTTTTTTTCTCTTTGTTAATATGCTAGTTATTTTTGCATATTATTTTTAAAATATTTATTGTCTAGTCGTATGTAAGGGCAAAGAAAAGGCGAAAGAAATCAGAGTGAATATCTCCGATATACAAGAGCTAAAGTGCACCATGTGTCACCAACTGCATTCTTCGTCGCGCTACCAGTTTCAATCATGGGTGAATATTCTGTTTTTTGTATGGAAAATTTATATTCTATTTTTATTTCAATTTGCTATTAGCCAGTTATTGTTGAATAATAATGTTTGAATTTATTAATTGTCTAGTAAACTGTGCTATCGTTCATAGCTGGGTCGACCACTGGTGTACCGATGACTCTTGGGTGTGGCGGATACCAAAGCACTACACTGCCGCATTACTACACAACATACAACACAACCAGTTGCTACACCAATGCCTTAAATACTACATCACCAAGGAACCAGAGTGTTACACAACTACAAATGCCGCGCCAGCTTATTACACCGAGGCTCCCTAACACAACACCACCAAGGCATCGGAGTACTACACCACTACATATCATGGGTAAATATTTTGTTACGTGGAGTTTTAATATGCCAACTACTAAATACACAAATTATTTATTTTCTAGTCGTATGAAAGGAGAGAAAAGGTGAAAGAATTCAGCAGCCGAGTGAGCATCTCCGTTACGGTATAGGAACTGCCGTGCACTATTTGTCAACAAGTTCATTCTTCGTCGCATTCCAAGTTTTAAATAAAGGTAAACAAAAATTTCCATAGAGTGTGAATCAACTCTTCCCTTTTTCTATTTGTTATTATACCAGTACCATAATTGAAAATGTTAAAATTTATTAATTGTCTAGTAAACTATGGCGTCGTGTTGCTGTTGGGTGTTGTATCGTTGATGGTTGGTTCGGCCATGGTGTACCGATATCTCCAAAGTATGGGGTGTACCAACAACAACATACGCAAAAACCGGTTACTACACTGAGACCTGCAAGTGCCACACCACCGAGGATAACTTGTTACCCCACCGAAGCGCCCAAGTTCTGCACTACAACCTACGTCGCCCCAGCTTACACCACGAAGGCAGCGGAGTACTACACCACGAAGGCAGCGGAGTACTACACCACGAAGGCAGCGGAGTACTACACCACGAAGGCAGCGGAGTACTACACCACGAAGGCAGCGGAGTACTACACCACGAAGGCAGCGGAGTACTTACTACACCACGAAGGTAGCGGAGTACTTACTACACCACGAAGGC
Source organism: Daphnia pulex (assembly GCF_021134715.1). NCBI lineage: Eukaryota > Metazoa > Arthropoda > Branchiopoda > Diplostraca > Daphniidae > Daphnia > Daphnia pulex. The sequence goes on from NC_060027.1 coordinate 2,361,696, forward strand.
AGCGGAGTACTACACCACGAAGGCAGCGGAGTACTACACCACGAAGGCAGCGGAGTACTACACCACGAAGGCAGCGGAGTACTACACCACGAAGGCAGCGGAGTACTACACCACGAAGGCAGCGGAGTACTACACCACGAAGTCACCGTCACGATACACCATGGCTCCAGTTTACTTCACTACAACCCACGCTGCTCCAGAGTACTGCACTGATGTTCCAAAGTACTACACCACCAAAGTCATCCGAGTATTACATCACTACTTTCGTTAGTACCAAATCCTACACCGAAGCTCCCAAAGCACTTCTTTGCCCCGAGTTACTACACCACTAACGCAGCCGAATAACACCCCAAACTACGATTCCGCAATTTTCTGCAAGGAAATTCCTTATTATTAGAGCCGAAATTTCTACTCGGGGTTATTTATATGTATCGGTTATTTTCATGGTAATTGGTCGCTGGGAATCAATTGTTGATCTTAAATGAGAAAATAAAAGTTTTAATACGGGTAACTCTTTTGTAAGACTTTGTTAGTAACTTCAAGCCTGTTAACATTGCTACAGGTGTCTTTTGGTGTTGGATTTCTTCAAGGCCAGTATGCTGAGTTGTAAATTATTTTATGTTAGACTACTGCCTTAGTTACTCTCATTGTTGTTATGGTTTGACGATGACTTTAAGGGCGAAATAAGAAAGAAACTTGTAACCGTTGATTTTTTCAAATCTTATTAGTAGTTGGCAAGTGACTGACCTTTGTATAAATGAAAAACTTTGAAGTTGATAAAAATATATTGATACAATTCCTAAACAAAACTTGGTATTAATTTAGAAACAATGAACAAAAGACTTAAAAAAAGAATTGTGTTATATTGTCCCACCTCCACCCACAATTCCACCACATTTTACAGTCACATACATACATACAGATATACATACACTAAGTTAACCCATTGGCTGCCACGCCATACAACCCGTAGGTTGCTCTCTACTACTCTACGCGCCACGTCAGAAGGATCCATGACCAAGTGGGACTTGCCATTGCTGACAAGTCCGTGCTGAAAAGGGGGAACTATGGTGCATTGCCTGAAACAGGCGCCTTGCGGCAAATTTTGGGCTTGGCGACTCTCCGACCCCGCGGCTTGTAAACCACGAGACCGAAAAGCGCGGCCCGTGCTAAGGAGCTAGGGGAGAACAAAGGCGTGGCAGCCAACGGGTTAACTAACACTAACACAAACGAAATAATACCAACAATACTATGATCCACGTTGATGACGAGTCTCGGAATTCCATCTTCTCGACGTCTCCTCTGCATTACCTGAATAAAGACAAAACAAATTTTATTTAGTGACATGCCAATAAAAGTTACATAATACAGATAGAAACAATAATCAGGTTTTTAAGCTCAAACATTTAAAGATTCAATTTTTTTAACTTAAAATCAAGCTCGCAATATTGAGAATTGTAAACAGAACAAAGCTCACTTGCTAGTCTTGAAAAAAAATTCCGGAAGTATACCGGAAGTAACCACAGCGTCTCAACCATTGAGCTGTCGTCATATTAAACCACATATTCGTGATCTCCATGAAATTTGGGGTCGAATAGGTGTGATTTAAACGAAATCCAAAATTTGGGCAAAATCGAGAATTTTCCTGAACTATAGTTCAGGAAAATTTTCGAAACCGGAAGTACGAAAACGTAAAAAAGATAACATGAACTTTACCACAAATTCGACGAGGATCACGAATATGTGGTTCTTTTGCTCCTCGAATGAATATTTACTGAACTACTGACTGAAATGAGCAAACCGGAAGTAGAAAAAAAAAGCAAAATATCGAGAATTTAACAAGTGAGCTTTGTTGCTGGCATAGTAATCGTCAGTTATCACTAAATATTTCAAAATAATAACTGCCGATAAATGTTAAAAGACATGTGCAAAGTTTCTGAAACTGACTGTTTTGACAGCTGTAAATTTTCAAAAAGCCATCTAGCGTTCGAAAAAAGAAACGTCCAAGTAAAACTTCGTTGGAGCGTAATAAAGGCCTGATTTTGGAAACTATTACACAGACAGAGTCTAACGCAACTAGACTATTAATAGATAACCTACGAAAATAAGTCAATTGTTGGGTACCTGGGCATAATCCCGTGGTGAGTGACTCCAGGTGTGTAACAGCGGACGGAAGCGATCACTGAAGGTATCCAGAATCTCGCCAAGTCGCCAATGAAGTAAAACAAATTGTGTTTAGAAGTTAGATGAGCGAAGATAAGGATGGAGAAGAACGTTGATGGAAGTCCCTCTTTCGTCATGGACAAAGGTCAGCATGGGCACAAGAATCTCCGTGCCAGGACCACACGATTCCATAAAGAAACTGCGTGCTCTGTAAAATAAAATGTTTCACATTAATGAAAATATAACAAAGAATAAAGCATATCAATCTTTACCTTTTCTAAGTAGCACAATGAAATGTTCATGATGAAAATACCGTAAAAATGGAATTCTCAGCAACCAACAGCATTACTCCACGTGTTGAGATAAATTTCCTGATTCTCAAGAAAGTGTCATGAAGTATTGCAGTAGCATGGTGATAGGTGGTTCACTCTTCATGTCACTGAAACTCTAAGTGGAAATGGGACAAGGAAATTCTCTATGTTATTTACAAATTTACACAAATTTACCTATGAGAAATAACTCTGTACTTATCTCTTAGCTGGGTTGCCTTCTAAACAAAAGTAAAAACAGCCATAACAACAAACATGCTGTTGCAAGGTACGCCACCAAAATTGCGAGATTCAGAAAAGATCCTATGGTTCAAGATTACCTATGTTATACATGAAAATCTGAATTTTAATGGTCTGGTAGCAGTAATGGAGAAATACCTGAACTCGGCAGATTTGTATTCCACTATATGCGAGTTTCAAACATCAGTTTTAGGCTTTTGGCTGCATGAGGATCTAATGGATGGAAATTGACTGAGCGCTAAGTCAACTTGTTGGAATGACTGACAGTATGCATCTAAAATTGGAAGAAATAAAATGATACAGTATAAAAATAAGGAAACTAGGTAAATATAAACCTACATAAGTTACGAAGTTCAATTTGGTATGTGAAATCATAGGAATATAATTTGTTTCGCTCATTTCGCCTCGTTTCACCATGAAAGAACAACAAGGGCGACACTAGCGACATCTGGTAATAAGTTTTGAATCAAGTTGCCAACTCAAAACGGAACTCTTCAAAACTCATTACCAGATGTCGCTGGTGTCGCCCATGTTGTTGTTCTTTCATGGTGAAACGAGGCGAAATGAACGAAACAAATTGTTGCAAATTTATACTTTTATTCCTGTGATTTCAATTACCAAATTGAACTTTGTATCATATTTCATATGTAGGTTTATCTTTACCTAGTTTCCTTATTTTTATACTGTATCATTTTTTTTCTTCAAATTTTAGATGCATACTGTCAGTCATTCCAACAAGTTGACTTAGCGCTCAGTCAATTTCCATCCATTAGATCCTCATGCAGCCAAAAGCCTAAAACTGATGTTTGAAACTCGCATATAGTGGAATACAAATCTGCCGAGTTCAGGTATTTCTCCATTACTGCTACCAGACCATTAAAATTCAGATTTTCATGTATAACATAGGTAATCTTGAACCATAGGATCTTTTCTGAATCTCGCAATTTTGGTGGCGTACCTTGCAACAGCATGTTTGTTGTTATGGCTGTTTTTACTTTTGTTTAGAAGGCAACCCAGCTAAGAGATAAGTACAGAGTTATTTCTCATAGGTAAATTTGTGTAAATTTGTAAATAACATAGAGAATTTCCTTGTCCCATTTCCACTTAGAGTTTCAGTGACATGAAGAGTGAACCACCTATCACCATGCTACTGCAATACTTCATGACACTTTCTTGAGAATCAGGAAATTTATCTCAACACGTGGAGTAATGCTGTTGGTTGCTGAGAATTCCATTTTTACGGTATTTTCATCATGAACATTTCATTGTGCTACTTAGAAAAGGTAAAGATTGATATGCTTTATTCTTTGTTATATTTTCATTAATGTGAAACATTTTATTTTACAGAGCACGCAGTTTCTTTATGGAATCGTGTGGTCCTGGCACGGAGATTCTTGTGCCCATGCTGACCTTTGTCCATGACGAAAGAGGGACTTCCATCAACGTTCTTCTCCATCCTTATCTTCGCTCATCTAACTTCTAAACACAATTTGTTTTACTTCATTGGCGACTTGGCGAGATTCTGGATACCTTCAGTGATCGCTTCCGTCCGCTGTTACACACCTGGAGTCACTCACCACGGGATTATGCCCAGGTACCCAACAATTGACTTATTTTCGTAGGTTATCTATTAATAGTCTAGTTGCGTTAGACTCTGTCTGTGTAATAGTTTCCAAAATCAGGCCTTTATTACGCTCCAACGAAGTTTTACTTGGACGTTTCTTTTTTCGAACGCTAGATGGCTTTTTGAAAATTTACAGCTGTCAAAACAGTCAGTTTCAGAAACTTTGCACATGTCTTTTAACATTTATCGGCAGTTATTATTTTGAAATATTTAGTGATAACTGACGATTACTATGCCAGCAACAAAGCTCACTTGTTAAATTCTCGATATTTTGCTTTTTTTTTCTACTTCCGGTTTGCTCATTTCAGTCAGTAGTTCAGTAAATATTCATTCGAGGAGCAAAAGAACCACATATTCGTGATCCTCGTCGAATTTGTGGTAAAGTTCATGTTATCTTTTTTACGTTTTCGTACTTCCGGTTTCGAAAATTTTCCTGAACTATAGTTCAGGAAAATTCTCGATTTTGCCCAAATTTTGGATTTCGTTTAAATCACACCTATTCGACCCCAAATTTCATGGAGATCACGAATATGTGGTTTAATATGACGACAGCTCAATGGTTGAGACGCTGTGGTTACTTCCGGTATACTTCCGGAATTTTTTTTCAAGACTAGCAAGTGAGCTTTGTTCTGTTTACAATTCTCAATATTGCGAGCTTGATTTTAAGTTAAAAAAATTGAATCTTTAAATGTTTGAGCTTAAAAACCTGATTATTGTTTCTATCTGTATTATGTAACTTTTATTGGCATGTCACTAAATAAAATTTGTTTTGTCTTTATTCAGGTAATGCAGAGGAGACGTCGAGAAGATGGAATTCCGAGACTCGTCATCAACGTGGATCATAGTATTGTTGGTATTATTTCGTTTGTGTTAGTGTTAGTTAACCCGTTGGCTGCCACGCCTTTGTTCTCCCCTAGCTCCTTAGCACGGGCCGCGCTTTTCGGTCTCGTGGTTTACAAGCCGCGGGGTCGGAGAGTCGCCAAGCCCAAAATTTGCCGCAAGGCGCCTGTTTCAGGCAATGCACCATAGTTCCCCCTTTTCAGCACGGACTTGTCAGCAATGGCAAGTCCCACTTGGTCATGGATCCTTCTGACGTGGCGCGTAGAGTAGTAGAGAGCAACCTACGGGTTGTATGGCGTGGCAGCCAATGGGTTAACTTAGTGTATGTATATCTGTATGTATGTATGTGACTGTAAAATGTGGTGGAATTGTGGGTGGAGGTGGGACAATATAACACAATTCTTTTTTTAAGTCTTTTGTTCATTGTTTCTAAATTAATACCAAGTTTTGTTTAGGAATTGTATCAATATATTTTTATCAACTTCAAAGTTTTTCATTTATACAAAGGTCAGTCACTTGCCAACTACTAATAAGATTTGAAAAAATCAACGGTTACAAGTTTCTTTCTTATTTCGCCCTTAAAGTCATCGTCAAACCATAACAACAATGAGAGTAACTAAGGCAGTAGTCTAACATAAAATAATTTACAACTCAGCATACTGGCCTTGAAGAAATCCAACACCAAAAGACACCTGTAGCAATGTTAACAGGCTTGAAGTTACTAACAAAGTCTTACAAAAGAGTTACCCGTATTAAAACTTTTATTTTCTCATTTAAGATCAACAATTGATTCCCAGCGACCAATTACCATGAAAATAACCGATACATATAAATAACCCCGAGTAGAAATTTCGGCTCTAATAATAAGGAATTTCCTTGCAGAAAATTGCGGAATCGTAGTTTGGGGTGTTATTCGGCTGCGTTAGTGGTGTAGTAACTCGGGGCAAAGAAGTGCTTTGGGAGCTTCGGTGTAGGATTTGGTACTAACGAAAGTAGTGATGTAATACTCGGATGACTTTGGTGGTGTAGTACTTTGGAACATCAGTGCAGTACTCTGGAGCAGCGTGGGTTGTAGTGAAGTAAACTGGAGCCATGGTGTATCGTGACGGTGACTTCGTGGTGTAGTACTCCGCTGCCTTCGTGGTGTAGTACTCCGCTGCCTTCGTGGTGTAGTACTCCGCTGCCTTCGTGGTGTAGTACTCCGCTGCCTTCGTGGTGTAGTACTCCGCTGCCTTCGTGGTGTAGTAATCCGCTGCCTTCGTGGTGTAGTAAGTACTCCGCTGCCTTCGTGGTGTAGTAAGTACTCCGCTGCCTTCGTGGTGTAGTACTCCGCTGCCTTCGTGGTGTAGTACTCCGCTGCCTTCGTGGTGTAGTACTCCGCTGCCTTCGTGGTGTAGTACTCCGCTGCCTTCGTGGTGTAGTACTCCGCTGCCTTCGTGGTGTAGTACTCCGCTGCCTTCGTGGTGTAGTACTCCGCTGCCTTCGTGGTGTAGTACTCCGCTGCCTTCGTGGTGTAGTACTCCGCTGCCTTCGTGGTGTAGTACTCCGCTGCCTTCGTGGTGTAAGCTGGGGCGACGTAGGTTGTAGTGCAGAACTTGGGCGCTTCGGTGGGGTAACAAGTTATCCTCGGTGGTGTGGCACTTGCAGGTCTCAGTGTAGTAACCGGTTTTTGCGTATGTTGTTGTTGGTACACCCCATACTTTGGAGATATCGGTACACCATGGCCGAACCAACCATCAACGATACAACACCCAACAGCAACACGACGCCATAGTTTACTAGACAATTAATAAATTTTAACATTTTCAATTATGGTACTGGTATAATAACAAATAGAAAAAGGGAAGAGTTGATTCACACTCTATGGAAATTTTTGTTTACCTTTATTTAAAACTTGGAATGCGACGAAGAATGAACTTGTTGACAAATAGTGCACGGCAGTTCCTATACCGTAACGGAGATGCTCACTCGGCTGCTGAATTCTTTCACCTTTTCTCTCCTTTCATACGACTAGAAAATAAATAATTTGTGTATTTAGTAGTTGGCATATTAAAACTCCACGTAACAAAATATTTACCCATGATATGTAGTGGTGTAGTACTCCGATGCCTTGGTGGTGTTGTGTTAGGGAGCCTCGGTGTAATAAGCTGGCGCGGCATTTGTAGTTGTGTAACACTCTGGTTCCTTGGTGATGTAGTATTTAAGGCATTGGTGTAGCAACTGGTTGTGTTGTATGTTGTGTAGTAATGCGGCAGTGTAGTGCTTTGGTATCCGCCACACCCAAGAGTCATCGGTACACCAGTGGTCGACCCAGCTATGAACGATAGCACAGTTTACTAGACAATTAATAAATTCAAACATTATTATTCAACAATAACTGGCTAATAGCAAATTGAAATAAAAATAGAATATAAATTTTCCATACAAAAAACAGAATATTCACCCATGATTGAAACTGGTAGCGCGACGAAGAATGCAGTTGGTGACACATGGTGCACTTTAGCTCTTGTATATCGGAGATATTCACTCTGATTTCTTTCGCCTTTTCTTTGCCCTTACATACGACTAGACAATAAATATTTTAAAAATAATATGCAAAAATAACTAGCATATTAACAAAGAGAAAAAAAAAATTGAACATAACTCCATAGAACAACAGAAAATTTACCCATGATTGAGAACTGATAATACGATGAAGAATGCAGCTGAATGGCAAATAGTGAAATGCAGCTCTTACCGTGTCGGAGGTTCTCGCTCGACTGATCCCTATCGACTTTTCTCTCTCCTTTTATACGACTTTTTCTCACCCCTCCTCTTAAGCCTTCCGGTTATTTTACCTTTTTGATAATGATGCAAAACTTCCCGTTCTCACCCAACCTCTACACCACTGACACGTTCTACATAATGATCTCCATGACCTTCGCTTGAAATGCAAACTGGCCTTTCCTTCTGCAGGATGAAGTTGCTGGGGATGGGTCTACAAAAACCAATATCAAAATGAAAACCAAATAGCTTAACCTTGCAGCTATTGTACCTGCTTGATAATGATGAAACACGTGTCATTCTCACCCAACCTTCTACACCTCCGCATGCCAGTTTTACGTAATGTTTCTCGTGACCTTCAAGCGAGAAGGACATCCTGTCTGGACAAACTGGTCGACCTGTCTGCAGGTTGACTTGCATGCAAAAAACACAACGAAGACATGCAAATAATGTAACGAATCTAAAATTCCTCACATATGTTGACTGCAAGGTTACCTCGAGTATGAGTGACGATTCCCCAGAGCTCTTCTTCCAAACTGATATCAGGACATCGCAAAAGGCCAGTAACGGCAACCTGCGCCAACTCCATTGACCCCAAAACGAAATTCACAACATTCGTGTTTGTACATCTGTTGGAAAGAATAAAATGATTATCGGCTATATGGGTTTTAAAAATAAAATTGTTTCCTATTATGTGTCTGTACTCATGTTCATACATGTTTTCATGTACAGATCTGGTACATGTACCTACACATTACAGGTTATTCACTACACACTCTTGCTGTGACTGAAACTCTAAGCAGCAATGGGACAAGGAAATTATCTACGTTAGTATTTACAAATTTACACAAATTTACCTATAAGAAATAAATCTCTAACTAACTCTTAGCTGGGTTGCCTTCTAATCCAAAGTAAAAACAGCCAAAACAACAAACATGCTGTTACAGGGTACACCACCAAAATTGCAAGATTCAGAAATGATCCTATGGTTCATAAGCAAGAATACCTATGTTTTATGAAAATACCTTATCTTGATACATCTGTATTCCTCTATGTGTGGGCTTCAAACATGAGTTTTAGGCTTTTGACAGCATGAGGATCTAATGGATGGAAATTGACTGTGCGCTACAGTCATTTAGTTGGAATGACTGACAGTATGCATCTAGAATTTGAAGAAATAAGTTAGAATAACATAAAAATAAGAAAAATAGGTCAAGCTGAACCTTTATTAGATATGAAGTTAAATTTGATATTTGAAATCACAGAAAGAATGTTATAGACACGAATCTCTCTCCGGTTTTGGAGCTAACTTTGGTGCCAGTGTGTAGGGAGCAACCGCAACAACGCTGATTTACTTTCAAGCCCATATTGACAATGCCTTAAAGTAGGTTTAACTAGTCAAATGGTGAAAAATATAAATACAAGAATCTTGTACAAATACTGGGAGTTTAAATATCTAGCACTATTACCACAACGCAAATCTTTCGGAGAACTGATTACGGTATAACGGTGTAGTAGCGTCGGTGGGTGCTCACCGTTTAATAAGAATTTTGTCGTAAAGCAACCTTTTGTAGTAATGCCACTTAGTCGACTAAGTCGACTAAAATTACCAAATGAACAGCACTGATCAGTGCTGTTCATTTGGTAATTTGCATTTTCTCGCAAAGTAACCTAAAAATTACGACACCGAAAAGAAAAGAAAAAAGAAACGAGAAAGCTTTATTTACACGAATTTATTTAACGAATACGCTTATCGCACGGCTGGCTAGATTTCTTTCGATGATCTAATCTAATTAGGGCTCAACGTGTTTCCGCGAGTTCCATAAAAGACACAAGAAGTTCCAATCCAAAATTTCACTACTGATGAAAAGATAAAACAATTCAAAAAGCGCATCGATTTGAGATTGAATAAGATCAGAACAAAATGCGATGTGAAGGCGTTTCGGGAGGAAAACGTGAAGCTATCTAGCGAGTAAAGTGTCGAGCCATCATATAACGAGTATAATAAAAGAAACTTCGAGGCGCGCGGTTCAAAAAAATCCAAAGAAGACAAGAGAGGAAACCAACTTCCTCCCGTAAATTGACCAAGCGTCTATGATCTCCATGAAATATGTTATAGAATGTTGTGGCATTTTTGTGAAACAACTGAGTTTATAAAATAATAATTTTAGCAACAAGCGTGATTTTACATTTCCACGATACACTCTCACTGAAGAACACAACTGTACGCTGATTTGCTGGAAATTACCGATCCATTCTGTTTGGCTGAGAAAACCTCAAAATATTATACCCCTTGAACTGGGGGCATAATAATTTCAATTCAACAGGAATAAATCTGACTTTTAAAGGATTGAAGAAACTAATGGACGCCAGACACAACAGTCGTTATTGCAGAGTGGCAATTCATTTAGGAAAAATCGGTATTTTTCACAATCAACTGCCACTAATATTTGCCACTAAGTTGAAAAGTATAAAGCTAGAATAACACTATTTACCTTGAATATAAATTTGCGGACGCTGAATTAACGAGGACTCCACTAAAATAATTTACTTTTTTTTATGTGCAGATCACTGCACCTGGCGAAGAAAGAAAACAAAAGACACAAGGTTAATCTCTCTAGCAACTTCGTCGTTCGTCGAGTTCCAGATAGAAATTGTTGTTGCCTAAATACAAGGAATTAGCCTTTTCTAATGATAAAGGAAGAGAAAGAAAGTTGAATTGTATGCACCTGATGCTTATTTGTGAACTATAACGCGGGAGTCACCTGCCTTCGAAGGAAGAGCTGGTGATAAAAGGGTCTTTTCAAATTCTTTAATTCTATTACTTCAGCAACAGTCCATTAGATCGCATGAGCAGTGTCAGAGTTTCATCACCAAGCCTATTTCTTCGCAGAAGTCAGTTTTTTCAACAAATATTTCCAGTGAACCACACTATATCGGTCACAACACAAAGACTTCAAATCTGAAAAGAGAAATGAAGAAGTTCATTAAAATATCTAAATTTTTACTTAATCAATCACATGTTGCCAAAGTCTTATTCAATCATATTGTTGTTTATATTGTAAGAGATTGGCTGTAGAAGATGTTGAATATAAAGATTTGAAGTTGTCAGTCTGAACTTTTTGTTCATTGAACTGTGAACATGGAAGCAAAAACTGGGTTGTGTTTCGATGATTCCTCCCTTCTTTATATACCAACATTGATGTTCACATTGAATTTTCTTCAACATTGATATTTTGTTGCCGATATTGGACTGTAATACATCCCAATCTGCATGTTGACTGGAGATTGGGATTCTTCTTTTTTTAGGCAAACATTGTGTCTGGCAGTTCACATATGGTATTGCTGTCACTGGACGTTTGAGTTCAGTTCATTAAGTACTTAATATGCATTGCTGGATTCGTCACTAGCAGATATAACTGATCTGGGCACATGGGCTGTTTCAAACATCCCCTTAATTTGACTGTTTTGTTTCAACCACGTTAGGGGATACCTAGGCAGCCGTTGACAACACAGGTTATGCAATCGAAGAACAACAGAAAACTCTGGGAAGAACGGACTCGTTTGCCAAATGCTCACTGCAATCATATTACAATCCAACAATTCAATGATTGAAACTTTGGAACAATACGCTGATGGAAGCCTCCTGTATGTATGTTTGTGACGTGTATCAGTGTGACCTCGGCCTGACAACTTTGGCACTGCAGACGAACTTCTGTGAGAATGAGAACTGGGAAAGCGGTGTTGCCCTTTTCTGAAGTGAGGGAGTCTTTAGCTGCTTGATTTCGCACTAGATGGCTATAAACTATAACCGGGATTTCAAAATCAGAAACAGCCCCCTTGCTAACGCAGGAAGCTCAACTAACTAAATGCAACTTGTTTTGCGATTATGCCTTTATTTTTTTAAAAATCTACCTTTAACAGAGCGTGTTTTCCCCAGCGTAAATACTTTCAGATCCTTTTAGATTAACGGTTGGACCCTATCACCCTACTGATCAAGGCAACCATTATGTTGCAATAGGAGATATAACGGGGATCTAAATTTGCATAAGTCGTGGAGGGACATTATTTCGGAAACAAGACGTGCCCGAATGCCTCCTCACGTGTGCATCTTTCCTAGCTGATTTCGTGTGTCATGGACATACATTTGTGTCCGCGATGTTGCGGTCACCACCACCGTTTCGGTCTCGGTACCACTGTTTCTATTCCAGCGCTGATAAAATGCAAAGTTCAAATCTCTCTTCTTCAAACATATAATTTTATTCATTACTTTCCCTTCTTAAGAGAGAAAAGAACTGTTTGTAAATTTTATAGATCCAATGTATTGCCTATAGTTCTATTAATGAAGCTACACATAACTATTTTAATAACAATCAATCATGGAAAACATATGACACAATATTTAAACATATTTCTCAGGGCGACTATCTTTACCTTTTGGAAATTGTTTCGGGGTTTGGGTTTTTATTGGTCCCTTATTCCTTTCTGCTAATGTTTTAATTTCTTCAATTACCTTCTTACATTTGTCTTGAAGACTACGCTCTAGTTCTCCTGGGTTCTCTCTTTTCGTCATCATCTGCTCCACTTCTGCAAACAATTCTCCAATATTTTCCCTGGATCCCTCCAGGTAGATCTCGATAACGGTTTTAACCAAAAGCAAGTCTTCCTTTGTCTTATTCAAGTTGAGCGAGATTTTTTCGGAATGTTGGTGGCTCCAATGGGTAGACGTACGATTTGCTTCTTCAACAATTTCGAGGTTCTTCTTGGCACCAGATTGAATGTCTCTAAAAATGGCGACAAATTTGTTCCAACTGACGTCCAGTTTTTTTAAATTATTTTTCCTCAGCCGATTAAGCGGGTCGCTAGTGTTCCCAAGCAGTTGCAAGTCTTCATTAAGTTGGTGCATTTCGTGTCTCAAGCTTTCGGCTGTGATCAGTAACTGATTTTCTTCTTCTCTTTTTTTCCGGGCTTCTTCTTCTTTGGCATGAAGGAATTTCATCGTGTTTTCTAGTTTTGATTTAGCTATTCCTGTTGACTGATTGGCCTGCTGAATTCGGTAAGGATCAGGTTCGGAACAGTACCAAATGTCCCATCTCACAGTTCTCCAGTTATATGCCCAATCGCAATTAGTTTTTTCAGAATGCAAATCTTTTAAGGCATCCATAGTATTATTAAATTCTGCCTCATCCCTTTGTTTTTTCCTTCTCCAGTTCTCGATCTCATGTCTAATGAAAACAATTTCCTCCTCGATTTTCTTCTTCCTGACGTATCTCGACTGTATCTCAGCGGAGGTGGTCTTCAACTGTTGCTCTTTATCTGACTTGGACGAAGTGTGAAATTTAGTAAGCTCATCGACTAAATAAACCAATTCTCCAAACTCGCTGGCTATTTGACTGGAGAGATTTAAAGTTTGGTCGCTGGTCTCTTTCAAGTTCTTCAACGGTAAATATATAAATTCGATTATTCGGCTGGAATTTTTGAATTTCTCCAAATAACCGGCGACTTCTTTTACTTTGCTAGGCACAAAGAGACTGTGCATTTTAATCTGGTCTGCATTGGTAAGGGAGACTAAGAAAGCGTTGTTAAGCTTTTGACTAATCTGCAACAGAGTGGTGCGGAAGCTGTGGGTATACTGAACAACTGGAGACGGATTTCTTACAGTTCCCCGGAAAGCTGAGTCAAGATTTTGCATGGACATACTCATCAATCGCGTAAGAAAATACGCGATGCGAGGAAGTGGCGTAAGCAAGTCTTCAGCACGAAAGATTTCGTTCCCTTCAGACCCGATAGATTGTTCTGCGTCTGCTTTTAAAAAAGTATGATTAGAATTTATGTCTGTTTCTTGCAATCACGCTGAGTATGTTGCTACCTTCAGCAGTCACTGGGGTTGGAGTGGATGTTGCCCAATTAGGCCCGTGTGGCGGCGATTCTCTTGGAGCGTTTCCCTTGCTTCCCGGTCTATGTGTGTGGGACACGTCTTGTTGGTACGGCAAATTTGTCTTGTTCCCAGAACGATAAATATTATTCAACTGTTTTTGCTGTTCTCCATTTCGAGATTTCTGCGATTCTTGTGGCATCTCTGACATTGGATTATCAGGCGAAGGTTGGATAGTAGTAGTAGGGTAGGCCAAAGTTGAAGTCTCGGTCTGATATGCAGTTTCAGTTGCTAAAGAAAAAAAAATTTAATTCACCATGTACGTATCTAACGGGTGCAGTTATTACGATGAACTCACTTGTTATTTCCACTGGATTAGCTAGAGTTGTAGTTGATGTTATATTTGCTTCGGTACCTGATTCTACCCTTCGAGCTAAATATTGAGACCTCAACGTTTTAAGATCCCCTTATAGTTAATAAAAATTTGAATTAGACAGTTTATCCAGTAAAATGATTTAGTCATAAAAAAATTACCAGAAGGAGATCCGATGGCGGAAGATAGAAGAAGAAATAAAATTGCAACATGACAACTTTGTCGATTAAATGATGCCATAATGCTATTACTCTGATGAGCGAGCGATCCCACTATGAAAATCTCTTAGTTTTCTGCCTCCTTTTAATACGATAAAGGGCAGTCCGGATTCACCCAGTTCCCTCCCACTTCTATAATCGTCTGGGAAATTTTAATTTTGCAACGTTTTCGTGTCATATTTCAAAGTTAGATAAAAATCAGTCGACGGTTTCTGGTTACGAAGAGGTCCATGGATTTTGGATTCTTTCCAGTTAAGGGAAATCTATAGCGTAAGATTTAACGAAAATTTAATTAACATTGAATGCTCCTCGTTTCTCTGATGAATCATTGTAATACGACCGTCTTGTTTGTTGTAGTTGATGGCCAATAGACGTCGATCGGCAGCATTTATTTATCAGACTGGGTTTTTCCTTTCCCATGCACAGCGAAACGCACGATATTCCGTTTCTGCCAGCACATCTTAAAGCCGGGGGAAATCGGCCGGCCCTGTGGAACCGCATTAAACACATGTCCGCGATAGCGCCTAGAACAGTCACATCTAAAATGCAGAGTCTTGCGGCAAAAATCGGAATCTTGGTCGTGCTAGTAGGCAAGTCTTTCCTTTACACACACCAATTTTGCTATTCATTCAAATTCAATAAGCGATTATTCACCCACGCGAATACGCACATTTATATCTTTTTAAAACTTACGTGAATTGGAATTTCCTTTGTTTTTCTTTCTTCAGGTTCATTAGAGTGTGTTGCAGTAGCTCCTCCAAACCCATTGCAAGAAATGGTTCTAGAGATTCGCCCATCTTTCGGTGAAGGATTGCAGCATCTCGAAAATTTGTTTGACTTGTTCCATCTAACTCTGACTGGAACAGAATTTGAAATGGAAGCCCCTAGTAATAAAGAGGAGATACAGTTAGCTATTCGCCAGACCCACGATTTTTTTTCTGAAACCGAGAAGATCACAGCCAAGCATCAGAGACTCTATGATGAGAAGTTTCTTTCTCTAACTCACAACATCTCTGTCCTTGAAATAAACATAAATCAGCAAGAGAATGAGCTTACCCAGTTGAAACGAGAAGAAGGCAAAAAGCAAGTCGAATCCGCCAAACTAGTCGTGAAAAACATTTTTTCATTCAGGAAAGGTAAAATCAGTTTACGAATATAAGACTTATGCACATTTAATTCGATTGGAACTTAAAATAATCTATAATATATATTGACCCTTACAGGCATTAACAGAGAGATTCTAGCTAAAATTCTAGCAATAAAAGCAACCGTGAAAGAGATTGTTGATCGTCACAATTCGATGGCGGCATCCATATCAAGCTTGAAATCAAATCTGATTTCTTCTCGTTCGGAACTCAGCAGACTGAGAGATGAAAGTTCGTTAATTGGGAGCTTGGGCTCCAAAATCAGATCCATCACTACGTTTTTGACTGTGCTTCATGGAAAAGTGAACGTCATGTCCAACACACAGCAGTGGCGGTATGAGTTTGAACCCTTGCTTCTATCCATTGATGATTTGATCAAATTTCTCCAAAGTCGTGAGGATCTGATGACGTCACTGGCGAACAAACAAATCGTGGATAAAATTAGAGATAAATACTTTTAAATACTTTAAAAATTAACCAGTTTTTTACTCAGCAGTAATGTTACGCTTTTAACAAATTCATAGGCTAGTGATGACAACCGACTAATTTCTGCACAAAAGTTAAATACAATTTAAACTAAATAAAAATGTGTGAATTTAACTGCAAAGTGGACTTGCCAATAAACTTTCAAATAGCTGCAACAGTACATGTGGAAATTCTGAATGAATACAAAGCTGAATTTTATTTGAAATACCCACTAACCTTAAACTGCTTTAACGAAAAATGGTCCATTAGGCAGAAAATATAGTTTGCCTTCATACAACAGCTTTTTTAAAACTAGATTTATCATTTCATCTTCCTACACGGTTTGTTTTAATTGCACACATCGGAGTGGTCGTTAATTTTTGTAAAATGTTATCATAGAGAGCAGAGTAGTCGTTATAAAAACTACGCAGCAAAATGATGGAAATACTATAAAATCTGATATGTTTGTTATCATTGTTATCAAAAACTTTTCTCTGCTGTCGAGAAACATGATACACTGTTTAGAAAAGGATGGCTGGGAAAATTTAATGGACTTGGACTGTCACTGAACCTCCGCTGAACCTGAACGAAATGTGTTATCCATTTTAGCAGACGAAACTAGAAGAAAGATGGATGTCGCCAGTTCGTTGTTGCCGGGCACGCCGGGCATACTGATAACCTCTGGGTTTTTCCATTACAACAGAAACCAAAATATCTATAAAAAACAGGATTGCCCTACTTGAGCTATTAAAAATCAGTGCTTCAAAAAAGGAAAAGTCAAGAGAAACGTGCTTCGCAAGCTCACAATGTCTTCAAATATTTTCAGGGTAATAGGGTTAATAACTCTATATTCCTTAATAATAGGTAAATTACTTTAATACTTTTGCTAATTGATTGTCGGCGTCTTCATACCATTTTCATGGCACTTTTTTTTGTAACAGGGACATTGCAGGCTCTTCCGTGTGCCAATCCTTTACAAAAGATGGTCATCGATATCCAACAGCCGTTTACTGAAGGACTGTCGCATCTCGAAAATTTGTTCGATATGGTAATGAATTACGATGACAATGATGGCCACACCACGGAAAAGCCAATCGTCTACGCACCGATACAGAGAGCGATTCGATGGACGTTCGACTCTATGAGTGACTCGGAGCTTTTGACACAAAAACATTTGAAACGATACGAGGCAAAAGTCTTGGCTCTGGCGGAGGATATTGCCGACAAAGAGAAACGAATCGTTAAGGAGAAAGCTGCATTGGAAAGTTTGAAAATCGAGTTATCCGAGAGAAAGAAGCAAATGAAAGTCCTCCGTGAACAAGTTTCGGATATTGAAACGAAGCTCAGACAATCTGAAGAGAGAGCCCAATAACGGGCCCGAGACGAAGCCTCTAGACGGAAGAACAAGAGAGTTGGATGGATATTTGCAACCATTTTTACATTTGGTAATAATTTCTAGATTTGCAAACATGCAATAGTAGTAGTGGATTATGTTTGTTACACAGGTCTGGTCAACGAAAAGGAATTGCAAAACGCTGAAAGAGACCGTGATGCTCATCAAAGTAACGCCCACGAGCGTCGTCAAACGTTAATCCAATTCGAGAGCAATTTACGCGATATTTCACTCCGCCAAGGGGCCACGGAGCAGTCAATCGTGGCGACGGAAGCCAGTCTCACTTCGGTTCGATTTGTCCTCCATAAATTGAAAAGCCAAGATCCGGCCATGAGAGGATTTGGGGATAAGATTCGCAACATTACCACCTATCTGACTGTTTGTCAGGGAAAGGTGGAAGTGATTTATTCCCAGCAAAAATTATTGGTCCTCTTTGAGCCGCTTCTGAAATCAATCGACCAACTTGTCTTGTTCTTGGAATCTAACGATGAGACCACGTCTCTCTTGGCCGAAAAGAATATCGTTGAAAAAATACGGAAATACATGAATTGAGATTGATGTGACGCTTAAAAATGTGTTTATTTGTTGTTGACTATTTTTAAATTTCATGTTAACGACGCAAATGAAATGGCGTTGTTGTGTTGCAGATAAAAAAAGAGTTCGTTTTTCATAGCTACTATGAAATTTGGACTTGTTCGTTGAGTTCCTGATAACCTAACATGAACGATTCCATCCGATCATATCATTTCTGTGAATTGAACACATCGAAATATGAGCAAGGGTATTTCGAAATTTTGGGTTGGTCTGAAAGTTTGACAGTTTCACTTGCTGCGTATTTATTTGCCCCGGGTGTAATCTATATAGTACGATCAGCAGTTTCGAGAAGAAGAAAAAATGGCAAAAGTAGTTATCAGTATACAAATAGTTAAATACAAGACTTTTAACCTTTATTTCAAGCAATGCGCCATTCCATATCTCTTTGTTGATAGCACAACGGATCTTTTACACTTTGGGGTTTTCCGTTGGCGGGCGTCAGCAGCATTTCCAACACATGGAAAATCTGTACTAAAATTGTGCCGATTTCACTTACTATTAATTGATGAACAAAATACGCTTAGTCTTATCATTTAAAAATGTCTTGTATTGTAAGCGGTATTCATACAATTTATGTCCTGAATTAAAATCAATAACGTAAAACGCTTTCTTAAAGTTCGTTGTCTTCGGGAGATTTGCAGTTGGTTATCCATCCGAATTCTCTCGTGATTTCATCATGCCGCTTTAGTATTTTATTTTCAATCGAATCCTCGTCGTCCTTAATCATTTGCAGGATCCCTTCATAAGCTATTCGACCGTCTTCCGACAGTTTGTTTTGCTGCCTCTTGATTCCAACTAGTCCAACCTTGTTGACGTCAATGCTGATCATGGTGTCCAAATTAGAAATGCTGTCTAGGATGTATTTTTCTGAAACGGTCACGTACATGTTGGCGATCTCGTGGACGAGGAAGGCCGCTTCGTTGGCTTTTCCAATGTGACCCAGCAGTTCCTCAACTAAGACGGTAACATCCAAGCCGGAAATATCCTCACTTAACGAATGGACGGCATCAATAAACGCGAAACTCTCTTTGGCGGCGTCGTCGATGAATTTGGCGATATTAGAAAAGAATCGAATCAGTTTACTCCAATTTTCTTTCAACTGTCCCAGCTCGATTAGGGCTTCTTTCAGAGCTTGGATAGCCTCTTGATATGTGACTCTGTTTAAATTCAGACTCTTAATAGAGCTTAATATTTGCATCGTCTTTTGTCGTCGAATGTCCGTCCTCTGCGCGTTGAGGCTCAGCATACGTTTGGTTGTTTGAATCATTTCCTCCAGCATTTCAAATTGGTTCTCGTACACCTTGGTCCAAGTGTCAGCCAACTTAACGTTTTCCATCATGGTCGATTTTTCCACGGCAACTTCTTTGATTTTTTCCGCACGCAGGTGGTTCACGAGAAAAGCCAAATCGTCCATTTCTTCTGTCCCCGGACACATCATTTCCAGTTTCCGCTTGGCGTCAAAATTGGTGTTTTTCAATTTCTTGATTAATTCCGCTAATTTGGCGAGAATGACTTTTACACTCGTACAAGGCTGGAAGCTGTTGTATGTGTTGTTTAGCGACTCAACATTTCCGGTAAAATTGAATTGCTGGTAGTCGGAAGATCCTTGCCAAGTCTCGTACACATCTCTAAATTGGGCCATTTGAATGAGCAGGTCAAGCAGCTGTTGACTGTTCTCTTCATAACAAGGATCTCTGTTGATGCTGTTTTCTTGAAAAGTGTACTTCCAGTTGCCGGCACGAAAAAAGATGTCCGGGTGTTTTTCGTGACCTCCTTTTTCTCGCTCCCTGCTCAGGTTGAGATTAAGACATTCGTCCCCGTTAGACGTTTCGACGTAAATGTCTTGCTGACGTCTCTCAAAGTTGCCCAACATTTTGGCCAATTGTTTTTCTTTCTGTTTCAGCAAATCCGCTTCGTCATCTGAATATTGTTTGACTATCTCGGTCATCTTCAGATCCGTTTCAACCCTCTTCAACGTGATCTTCTTTTTATCTTTGGTATCGGCCACTGCATTGATAGTCTCCTCAATCAGATTCATTACCGTGGTGAATTCGGCAACCACTTCTTGCGAAAGCTCTTTACTCTGGTCGGCCGCTTCTTTAATGCGTCCCAGCGATATGGGCAGTAAGTTGACGATGTAAAGCTCTTGTTTGGACATCAGGTAGCGGGTGGCGTCCTTGATGTGGCTGGGCACGTTTGAATTGTACATTCGGATCTTGTCCATGTTGGTGTGAGCTTTTAGGAAGGCCAGGTAACCACTATGGCTGATTTGAAGTAAAGTGGTTCGGAAACTCTTGGGGTACTTGATGTGCTTGAAACCGCCGGTTGGTAAATTGACATCGATGGGAAAATCCATTCTCTTGTTAGACATGAGGATGAGTTGGCCTAGAACACTGATGGCAATGGGAGCGGGAGCTAGAAGTTCACCCCAATTGTAGTACGTTTTCATTAGTGTTCTTATTTCGTCGTAAAGATTGGTCTCGTCAAAAGCGAACTTCTCCGAAGAATGGTATCGTTCTTCACATGAAACTTTAATAACAGGCAAAAAAGTAATTCAATTTTAGACTTCTCCGTATCACACTTGTGTCACAAAAGTGTTGTCTACTTGTTCTAGGGCATTTTTAAGGTAACTTCGATAAACGTATATACATAAAACCGAAATAACCAACAAGCTTATAGTTATAGCCTAGCTACTTGTCTATATTTTTGAATTGATAAACACTTACGGTTTATTGACGGTGTCATCACTGGGCTATTTTCTAAATCCGCAGTTAGATTCCAAGCCGGTGTCTGCCCATCGCGGAGTCTTTTTAGTTCATCTGAAAAATAATTACAGCATACAAAAAAAATTTAGTGAAGTTATATAATTTTTGAATTTTAGACATTTTAGAACAACCCGAGTTTAACAAATCTTACATAGCCCAAATGATGGCACTGCTGTTGTCCAACCAAAAAAAGTTAAACAAACAAGCAACTGGACATAAATTCCCGGTCTGACCGTATTAGGATATTGCGCAGCCATTAAACAGTGTGTTAATATGGGAAAGAAAATTTCTTTTTGTGTCCAGTATTATCTGACCCACTCGTCAGAGCAAGACCAAGCTTGCACAAGCTTGAGACGTTGAGAGAGACTTTGTAACGCAGTGTGCGTAGAATAAAACCAAGACAAACCGCTGCTGGCAAACGGACAAAATAAAATACGTATAATAAAATTTAAAAGAATTTTCATACATAATGAAATGCAATGATTAAAAATGTTTTCTAAACTAAAAAAAAATAATTAAAAAAAAAGAAATCACTGTAAGATTTCTTCACATCTAACTAAACAAAAACACAGAAAATCGATCCTTGCTTCTGGAGATAAACCAGTAAACATTTTTTGGGGTTTTCCGAGTGCTCTTTCTGACACGACATTAAATTTGTCGCAAACATCAACATAATCCATGTCGATAAACTTTATACTTTTTTTTTTATTTTAAGTCCCAGTTACATGACTAACTAAATCAGCGATTCTTGTGTAGTGTCAAAAGTGCAAAAGTCAACCTTGTTTATTTTTTTGCGGGTTTCATTTTACACATCTATTGGATGGATGCTCCACAATTTCAATTTCCTCCAGTTATATGTTAGAAGTAGGCGTGTCAGTAGCTGTATGATGGACTTGAGTTGCTTTAAATACGTATACACTTCCTTGAGTTTTACGAGTTTTATGAGCCGTCAAAATGGTTGCACCAAATCGTCGCAACGGTGGGGCCCAATTCCTTCTACTTTTAGCAGCCGTTATCAGCCTCGCTTTGGCATCCCCTGCACCATCGCTACGTAAGAATTTATACGCAATCTGACCAGCTGAATGTAACCTCCCATTCCTAATTTGCAATTGTTTTTTTTTTTATATTTTTTTTTAAAGAAAATTTGAAGAAACAACGAGAGAAAGCAAAGAACAGGCTGTTTTCAACTACTACCACTACACCAGCTCCTTCTTCTAATGAATGTGAGTCATTAATTAATAATAACTATAATGCAGGTTTAATTTCGCGAAATTATTACTTTACATTTGTATCTTTTTTTATCCATGGTTATGTGGTAGTTTTGTGTGCATAATCTGATAAGATAATCAAATGCATTGATAGTATAATATTGATCGTGGTTCAATTTTAAATTTTGTTTCGCTGTCAAAATGAGGCAAATCAAATAATAATTTGTATTTCCTCTTTCAGTAACATGCGAGGAAAAGTTTAAAAACGCAGAAAAATTCACTTTCAACGAGACAGCATTGCACGGCGACATCAGGAAACTGATGAACACTTATTACGATTGGGGGGCTCTGTTGGCTCCGGCTCCAGTAGCTATAAGCGTGTTGGGGAAGCTCATCCTAATGTCTAACAAGAGATTGGATTTTCCCATCGATGTCAATTTACCAACCGGCGGTTTCAAGCACATCAAGTACCCCAAGAGTTTCCGAACCACTTTACTTCAAATCAGCCATAGTGGTTACCTGGCCTTCCTAAAAGCTCACACCAACATGGACAAGATCCGAATGTACAATTCAAACGTGCCCAGCCACATCAAGGACGCCACCCGCTACCTGATGTCCAAACAAGAGCTTTACATCGTCAACTTACTGCCTATATCGCTGGGACGCATTAAAGAAGCAGCCGACCAGAGTAAAAAGCTTTCACAAGAAGTGGTAGAGGAATTTAAAGACGTTGTGGGGTTGATTCAAGAGACCATTCTAGCCGTGTCAGACACCAAGAGCGATAAGGAGGTCAAGTTGAAAGGAGTTGAGCTCGACATCCAACTCAAGCACATTACACCTTCTATGATCGGCAAGTAAAGAACGACAGGTGCGCAGATCAAAACACCCAACATCTATCAGATGTTCTGGTTACGGTCGGTCAATACAGATTAAAGTACGAGTCGTGGCAGAACTCGAGAGCAACTCGACCCTTTAATGGTTTGGAAGATGTAAGTAAATTGCAACAGATTTTTATTACCATGGTTCGATGTGATTCTGTCGTGGAGCTGATGGACAAAGGAGGAAGATTGGTCAATATGTTGCAAAGCGCCAAGTTTGAATTATTGCAGAAGAATAGCACGCGCCCGGGAGCTGAAGAGATGGACGATTTGATCCGCATAATCCATCACGTTCGGGTCTCTGCTAAAGTACAAGAGAAAAGTGTGGTCAATTCAACAAATTTCCGCGGCGAAAGTTTGGTGGATATGTGGGAGTTTTCTTTCAAGCATCAACTTCAAATGTTGCAGAGCATGATCAATACCACCACCGACATTTTGAATGTCAATCACAGGCAAATGAAATTACAGCGGAAGAAAAACGAGGAGATCATCGGAAGAATCAAACAGCTGGACCTAGCCAAAATCAGCCACAAAGAGGCGATTGAAGCGCTGAATGACGGACTGGAAGTGTTGGGACTATTGCAGCGAGACTGGCTGAAGTTAATCGAATTTTATGAGAAAATGTCGCGCTTTATAAGCAAAGCCACCGAAGAAATCGAAGCTCTCGTTGAGGTGGTCAGAGTAATGAGTAAAGATGTGTCAAATTTGGATGACGACGAAATGTTTGGAAATTTACTGGAAGCTGTTGAAAAATCTAATCAAGCCGCGTTCCTCATCCACGGAGTATCTGAAATGTATGTCAATGTATCGCAAAACTTTATAATGGATCGTGTTGCCAATCTGGATAACATGATGAACATCAACGTCAATAATGTCGGGCTATCTAAGGTTCTTGAAGAGCAGAGATTACTGAAGGAAAGCGCCCAGACTGCTTACGATGGCATCATCCAGTACATCAAAGATGGAGAAGATATTTTAAAAAATAAGCTGCTGGAGCGCCGCAATCAAATCATGGACGAGTATCATTGGATGATGGACTGCGCGGAATCGGTGGATCGTGAATTTAGCATTACCAACAGAGGTGATCCTGTAAACCAATAAAACTGATGCCTTGTTAGTTGTTGTTTTTTCATGTACCACATCAAACTAGAAAATATAATAAACCCATCTACAGTTTTCCAACGCCTGTTAGATTTTTCTCTCATGGCATTTCTTTTTTTTTGGGACACGTTCCCTGTATCTGTTGTACCCTCCAGTAACATAATGGCGTCGTAGTTTCAGTTAATCGCGGTGATATTGTAGTCCGGTGCGATGCAAACGACCCAAAAAATATTGGCAAATCGGCGACAGCAAACGGGCGAACAAGTTCCAATCCCTTCGGCGGCTTCTGTTGATCAATCAAATTGTTCAAGCTGAATATCAGAATTAAAATATCAACTTTCAAAGATGTTCCTGCTCCCACTTCAATTTTATTGGCAAAATCATCAGAATCACGATGACTTGAATGTGGGTCTTGTGGGATGAGTTTGAATATTCAACCGATGAAATTTAGCCATCTTTTATTTCCTTTTTTCTTTAATGTAGTTGTGGAAGCATTGATTCTCCATCTGGTTTATGATTTAAACAAAACTTAATAAGTATTAAGGACATTTTTAATTTGATGGCTGGTTTATCTTCTTCCTGGTTTACCTCAAATACTGACATGAACACCTTGATGATTTGGAATATTATTGAGCCGTTGTTCCTGATTTCAACTTAGGTTATTACCAACGTGATTGTTGGTACCTGCGTCAAAGTAGTTTTTGACTTTGAAAAAGGCCTAGTCTCAAAGTGCTGCTGGTCATCGTGTTGGTTGTAGAACACAGTCTATGGAAGGGATTAAGAAAAGATTTCAAGTTGTGTAGCAAAATTTAAATTTTGCAAACTGGACTATTAATGATTGTGCTGTGCACAACTTCTCTTACATTAAATACTTACACTGTGGCCTAACTGTTAGTGCTGTTGCCTGTTGATCTGCTTTCAGTTGGAAGATAGGTAAATCAAAGATGATGTTCAGACCTACAAGGATAGCTTTAGCTTCACAATAAGGGAATGAAAAAGATATAAAAAAATTTAAAAAATGTTATGACTGTAAATACAGCAAAATAGTGTGACCTTTCAAAATTGAATAAAACTGAAATATGCAGCATCCCATTTGAGAGTTGGACAGGTTCAATTAATAGCTTCGGACAGTTTCCTTAAAAAGAACCAACACAAAAAATATATATTTTCTCAAAATTTGTTATTTTTTTATGCACATAGTTCTGTCATGGTATAGGATTTGGTTCCGTCGTTCTGTGCCCAAAACTTAGAAAACAAAATGACATAATATGGTTCATCTCTACTTTACACAGGTACAGCCACAGGTTAAATAACAAATATTCCATACAAAGTAATCTTAAGTTTCTGTTCTTCGACCGTACCAGACAGAAGACGATACAGCATACAGTCAACTCAAACTCCACCAAGCAACAGCGTTACAGCGAAAAACGATTCCCGCGCAGACGAACGATGCATGATTCGATAAAGAAGTACAAAATTCCTCTACTAGAGTACAAGGTGTCATAAAGAATGTCAATGAGATGGATGTAGAGTTGTGGACTCCTGGGGGTTCAAGCCTTCAAGGGGGTTCATCTGGGTTCAACTTGAATAAGACCAAAAACGTTATTGTTATCAACAATTGTAGAAATTATCGCAGCAAGTGGAACAAATGATGACGAAGAGAAAGAACCCAGGAGAACAACAGCACTGCCGTCGTCCAGGAAAATGTGAGAAGATATCGTATGAAATTAAAACGTTAACAGCTAAAGGAATAAGAACCTGCATCCCGAAAATAATTCAAAAAGGTAATTGTCGTTCTGAGAATTGTTTGAAAGTCGGGTCTTATGGAGGGAAGATGAATAAATACAAAAATATGATGGATGAGAGCTTTAATAAGTGAACTTTGATGCATAAAAGTAGAAATAAAGTCAGAGACGGAATCATGGCAGTCAAAGTAAAACTCGGTGCAAGATTAGCGTTTAGACTGTTATAACTACACTTCAATAATCTACCAGTCCTTCGCCTTGCAAGAACATAAAATAAGATATTAACATCAGGCTGTAATAAGCTATCCTTAAAAAATTACTTTTGCTTATAATTGACATATACCTACAACATTTTCAGGATAGGTATTTATTATTATTTTTCAGCAGTGTTTTTTAAAAGTACATCTAATATTCAAAGTAAACATATTACTAATTAAATGGGGGCAACAACGCGGAAATATTGCGCGGTGAAATTAAAATTCTTCTTCTTCAATAGGATCTTGACTCAAAAAGATATCCTTTTCAATAGTAGTTTTAACTTCTTTCTCCACTTCAGCTTGTAATTCTTCTTCCGGTAATTGTCCAATCAGAACAAGATTGTTTTTTTCTTCAGATATCTTCGTTCGTTCTTCTTCTTTTGCTCTCTCTCTCAAATCGTCCAGAAATTTGTATTCATTCTTGACCTGGCGAACTCTAGCTGCTACCTGCTCGACTAGTTGAAGTCTTCCATCGACAATCAGGTGCCCGATTTCGGCTGAATCACGCTCACATGATTGCAACAGCAACTGGCGTTCGTAAGGTATCTGGTAAGGCTTCAGACCCATAAGTCGGTCCAACTTTTGAACATTGGGCATCAAATATTTGGTGGATATCTTGAAATAAGTGTCAGCCATTCCGTGAACTAGGGCGGTAGCTTGATTCGCCCGGGTCGCTTTAACGTGAATACCGTTGATGACGCTCATTTTGTGGATATTTCTCACCGATTGGCTAGTCGTTTCAATATCTTTGCTGAAGTCCTCTAGATGTTTGTTGCCAATCGACTCGATGACCGAGGATATGCTAACAAAGAAACGAACCAAATTAGACCAATTTTCCTTTAATTCACTCAATTGAGTCAGCCCCATGTGGAGCATTTTAATGGCCTTCTCGAATTGAATCTCTTCTGTTTTCAAAATGGACATCTCTTGTAAAATTCGGACCAATTCTTCGGTTTTATTTATCGCCAATTTCCAATTCTTATCCAAATTGTTTCTCAGCTCCTCGAGCGATTTCGTGTGCAGTTTGATTTTATAATTGGCCATGGCCATTGCTTGGCGACTTGCTCGCGACTCGTTGGGAATTTCTGAGGCCACAATGGGAGGTATGTTGGCTGTAGGTACCTTCTGAGCCATTTCTTTCAACTGGAGACATTGACCGATGAAACTCTTTTCCAGTTTCTTGATGCGAGAAAATTCTTTTCCCCTCTCTTCTTCAAAGGCGCGCGATGCTGTTTCTCGATCACTTTTTGAACTTTTTTCCGGAAGAGTTGGGGTTTTATGCGCCAGCTTGTGCATACTTTCAACATATTTCTGTCCGGTGACAATGGCATCGCTGATAGGCTGACAATTGGTTACCTTTTTCAAAGCGGAAGCCAAATAATCTGAGTGTGTGGTGGCGTTATAACGACCGTTCTTGGAATTGATGGATTCTAACGTCGGATAGTCGGTAGAAATTGATTGGCCGGTTGTGTAAAGAACAATTACCAGAAGTGAATGCATGGGAATGCAAGGATCGTTGTAGGAAGAATTGCTCGCGGAAGTGGAATTATTTTCATCATTGGTCTGCGGTTTGTTCCAAGAACTTTTCCCAAAGGAAAACAGGCCAAATAATCCGCCTTAAAGTACAAGTGATTTTTATTACCAGAACTCAAATTTGAATAAATTTATGGTTTTCACCCAAAACATCGTTTAGAAAAAATTGTCCAATGTCCATGCCCAAGCGTTCAAAGGCTGTCGGTTTGGAAAGCCAGGCTTGCAATAAGTCTTCATGAGCTCGATCACTCTTCTTTAGGTCGTCCTTTAACTGCTTTTCAATTTGATTTAGATGCTGTTGGACACTATCGCTCGTCAGCTTTTTAAGGGACTGTTGTTCGACCACACTCAACTTGGTACCTTCTTTAGCACTTTTGGAACTAACAGCCGTCAAATGGACCTCATCCGTCAGATTGGACAAGTACTCGAATTGGATGGCCACTTTCAATGACCAGTTTAAACTGTCGTTAATGGCAGTTCTCACAACTCGTAATGGTCGATGAAGACGGGATTGAATGACTGTAAAGTTACCAGTTGCTAAAATTCGAGTAGCTTCGTTCATGTAGGAGGGAACAGTGAGTGTCGACAGTCGAATCTTGTTCATATTGCTGTGTGCTACCAGGAAGGCCTTGTAACTTTCGTGACCGATTTGCATCAGAGATTGGCGAAAACTGGTCGGATGTCGCATGTACTGAAAACCTCCAACGGGCTTGTGATCGTTGATGGTGAAATCGTTGGTTTGCGTAGCTGACATCATTAGACTGCCGAGGACTCCCAGACTAATGGGAATAGGAGTCAGAAACTGTTCCCAATTCATATGCTGACTGAGTTTAGCCATGAATTCAGCCTCATCTCCTTTGGCAATGTTCCGATTGGCAACATCAAGTTTTTCATATGGTGTCACTGCAATTTACACAAAATCAATCCAGTATTAATTTTTTAATATTAACACACCAAAAATATTTCTACAGCATAATGTAAACGTGACTTACGTTCGTGGTAAGGTTTAGGTGTCGTAGTCGTCGTAGTTGTGGTGGTGGTAGTTGGAATCCCAAGTCTGTCTTCCTCTGCCCATCTTTTTTCGGCTGCTAGTCTTCTCTTCTCCTCCAAATATTTTGCTCTTCTCTGAGCTATTTAACATAAAAACAAATTTATAACTGCTACTTTTTAGAACATTAATATAATCTTACAAAATGTCTCTTGTGTTGTTGCCACAGAAAATACGACAGCCAAAATGACAGACCACGAATAAAACCGTGAGTATCGTCTGCTTTGGGCCATAGTTGAAGAAGGTGATTTCGCTTTAGAAAAATTAAAAATGTGTTGGAGTAATTTTAATTTTGCTGAAACTAGTCGACCAATAATTCAGCCACTTAATTGTACAAGATTCACTTAACAACTGAACTGAAAGAAATTGAGAGGCAAAAGTTTCTTTACGAAATCGTTATCGCATATTTTAAAAAATA
Organism: Daphnia pulex; assembly: GCF_021134715.1. Classification (NCBI taxonomy): domain Eukaryota; kingdom Metazoa; phylum Arthropoda; class Branchiopoda; order Diplostraca; family Daphniidae; genus Daphnia; species Daphnia pulex. Next base: position 2,390,671 of record NC_060027.1, read on the forward strand.
AGCATGATTCTTTCATTCTTTGAAACCGATTTCGAATTTCTAGACTGCTAAAGTAATTGAATCCATCTAGATAAGGAGTCCAAAGTGGCAAAGTCAGGGTCTGTAAGACTTTTGACTTTAATGACATCGGTTTTTCCCACTTCCAATATTAAAACCGATTAAAACTTTGTTATTGAGTTATTGTTGATAACCGTGAGGTCACACGTATACCGACCAATGTTGGTAATAAAGTAAACCAGCAATTGCGCAGCTCTTAATTTTTTCAGTAGAAATGATTGCGACAGCGTCTTAACACAGGATTTTCCAAATCTGATATGGCTGGCTTATGTTTCTGTCGCGTTGAATTGATAATTCAGAGCGAGGTTTTTCAAAAAGTCAAGTTTTGTTGGCCGATCAGACCAGAAACAATTTCGTTGCTCGTCGGCATCACAAGCCATGGATTCGTCCTCAAAGAGTTTGTACGATTGGCTGCTAATTATTCTTTTAGTTCTTACAGCGGTTCCAACTGGTTCTTCTGCAACTCCAGTTGCGCAAAAAAATGCTCGTGAGTTACTTATTTTTTTAAAACATACTATTTTTCGAATTGTGTCGCCAACGCATTTCATATTTCCATTTCAGTGTGTCAAAATTTTCAATTTGAAATGCGGAATTGGTTTTCGTGTCTGCTGTATTTCCCTTTTATTTTGTGGTTATTTTTTTAACAAATGTAATTAATTCATTGCTGATTTATGTTCTTGTTTTATCGCCCAATTGAAACATTTTTAGGAAGACTTTCTCAATTCGAAGTGAGCGCCAGCCTTACAGTCAATACTTCCGCTATAATAGCTGCCAACAACGCTGTAGCTACAAAAGCTGCTGTCGAAGAAGATTTCATGACTCAATTGAGCCTTCACATGGACTGGGAACATTTGCTGTCACCTGCTCCACTCAGCATCGGACTTTTAGGCGATCTCATCATCATGTCGTCCCAGGCTCACGATTTTGCGATCGACAGCGAACTGCCAAGGAGCGGTGAAATCAAGTACGTCAAATACCCCAAGAGCTTCCGCGCCACTTTGGTTCAAATCGCCAACGGAGGCCACCGCGCTTTCATGATGGCCCACAACAACATGGACAAAATCAAACTGTTAACGGGCGACGTTCCGGCCTACATGAGAGAAGCCACTCGAATTCTGGTGACGGGCGACGAAGAGCTGGTTCAGGACTATCTTCCGGCGCCATTGAGTCGCATCCGGGAATCGGCTGTTCAGAGCGTCCTGCTGTCCAAAGCGGTCGTCTACCAATTCGAGCACGTCATGAATTTGACGGCGGAAGTGCTTGAAATGTGTACCAGCGAAAAGAGCCAACAAGAGATGAATCTAAGAGAAAATCTGGATAAGGAGAAGATTCTCAACTTTACAATTCCGTTGGTCCAGCAAGAAATAGACCAACTGAACCAGACCGTGATGAAAGATACGGCGATAATGGATCGGGCCGAAGACGATATGCGTCAGGCTCTGAAAGAAATGCCATCAGGATGGCAAATAATCGGCATGGATTTCACCGAGAGTGTGGCCAATATGGCGACCTCGTTCTTGACAGGATTGGGAAGGATTGCCAATCCTATCTCATTTTTTACTGACTTCAAAAAGGCTGTTTCCCAGGGGTATAATCCAGAATCGGATTCCAGCAATGATTCTACTTCCGGCGCCCAAGTTCCTGAACCGAGTTTGTGTCTCTTGCAGCACCGTATGCAAATCTATAATCTGTTTGGTATTGCCAAAAAGTTGTGTCAAACCAACACGACCTTACAGTCCATCGACTCGGCTAAAGGAATATACAAAGCCACTTCCGACTTGAAAAGATTGGACAAGATGCTGGATGCAGTCAGCGAATGTCAGCCGATCGTTGACGTCATTGAAGAGGCCAAGTCCGTCGCAAATCAACTAGCAGACTTGGCCAAACTGAAAAAGTCAGAGAACGTTACGGATGAAGATTTCGCCCAAGAACGAAAATCTTCCTTCGAAGACTTGAAGGAACAAATGAAAAGCTTGCAAGCTTATGCTGGAAATTTGCACGAATTGGTGCTGTCAAATCAGCAGGCCGTCCCCAACAAAACACCGCTATTGTCCAGAGCTCAGCAGGCCAATTCTGGTGGCACAGCTAGCCAACAACAGCTGGCCAATTGCCGCTTTAAGGCCGACACGGCACGGGCCACTTTTCAGCATACCCGTGAATCACTCGACAAGAAACGCGCATTGATGATGGAACACAATAAAGAGTACATCAAATTGCTGACGGAACAGCAGAGTCTGAAACTAGACCAGGTTCGCTACGACGAAATCATCGCCGCCTTGCAGGAAGGTCTCAGGACATTGGGTGTATTGAAAGAGCATTGGACCAAATTGGTCATGTTCTTCCAAAAGATAGCCAACATTGTCGAGCATGTCGCAGCCAAGAGCATTGAAGATTTCGCCAATCACATTGAGACTACCAGTCAGAAGCTCAAGCACGTCCATAAAGAATTCGTCATCGATGCCATCTATTCCAAAGCTTTGAAAGCTACTCAGGCTACCGCTTTGGTGCACAATATGGCCACCACTTACCTGGATGTGTCTGGTAAATATATCATGCCCAGCGTAGCTATTCTCAGTCGACTTAACGCCATCGATCCGAGAACGGCTAATGTTGAGCGTGCCAACTTATTGGCCAAGTGCCAAGAGGATTCGCAAAATATCGTCGATCTCATTATTGTGGAAAAGGAAAAAGTCATCAGGAAAGTCGAAGCCCGTGAAGCGCAAATCAAGAAAGAATATGCCTTCCTCAACGACATAAGATCCAAACAAATTGAATTTCTACGGCAGAAAACGCAAACTGAAATGCAACAGCAAGTTAAAAGAGGTAAATTGAATCAAAACCAATTGTCGGCCGCAGTGGAACAGACACTCGTCAAAAGGATTGAAGACGACGAATTCTTGAGAGAAAATCACGTTTTCAATTATCAAATCAACTCGGAAGAAGTTGAACCTGAAGAATTTTAAATTTTATTAAGGTTTTTAAACGGTGTTGTTGCCAACAACTCAAACCAAACGGGAATAGACAATACAAGTTAGTTTACACAGCAATTTGTTTAGCATTATTAACCCTCTGGTATTAAATATACATCCATGTAAATGATTTTGTAATGGCGTCGACTAGCACTAAAGCGTGAATATTTCATACACCAAATAGGCAATTTTCGAAGAGCAGTAAAAAGCCCAACCTAGATAACTACAAAGTTTATTGGAAGCATAACGGTATGGCAGTTGTGTACTACACACTGTTGGTATTTTCAAAAGACAATTTCTCTTAGCGATTCGTCAGCATTTCAAGAATATTTTCATGTTTAAATTTTCGAGCGACGTCTGCTGCCGTGAGTCCAAAGTCATCTTTCTTATCGATCAACACTTTATTCTTCAGCAGAAACGTTACACACGAGTCCTAATTAAAATACATTCCTAATTATTAAACAATTTTAACCACTGGATGGGCAAAATAAGGTTTGTACCTGCTTGTGGTGAACTGCTAAATGAAGGGCTGTTCGATTGCTGACATCCGGTTGATTCAGATCAGCTCCAGCTTTCATCAACGAGGTCAGCCTTTTGACGTTTCCTTTAGCGGCGGAACTGCACAGCATTTCGCCAATCGTGTGAGGTCCATTCGTCAAGTGAGCACCACACTGGACCAAAACTGATATCTAAATAGTCAAATTAAAAACAGAAGAAGTTTATAAAAAATCCAACAGTAAAATGAAAACAATAATCAACACGTACAACTTCCTGATGATCACCAGACACGGCCGACATCAATGGCGTGTTTCCTAATCGATCCCTCGAATGGACGGATGCTCCTCTGCCCAGCAGGAACTCTACAACCGACAATCGGCCTTCACCAGCCGCCACATGAAGTGGAGTTCTACCATCACTGTCAGACGCAGACAAATTAGCACCGTATTTCTCCAACGATTCGAGTTTCGATAAATCTTCCGTCTATACACGCGACAAAAACAGAATCAAATTACACAAAGCTGAAAAATACAAAGAATAATAGTTGAAAATCACCTTGACAGCGGAACAAATGAGTGAAGGAAAGAGAACATCTTTGAGTTGGTCCATTTCTTCACTGGAAGACAAGTGCAGGGATCGCGCCAAAGCTTCAATCAGTTCCATTTCTTTGACCAGCGTCGTATGCGGAAGCGTCAATTCTCCCCTCAAATTAGTCATCATCATTTGCCTCTTTGTGTCGAGATCCCACTCGTCTTTCGACAAAACGTACGACAATTTCGTCAGGGCGGCCTCAGGAGTCATATCGGCACCGGGGATGACTCCAGCTTCCAACAGCGCTGCCCCAGTTTCGTAAATGGCCTGAACAGCGCCGTGGCAGCACTGCGTCGTATTGATAATCAAAACGCCCTTTTGGGTAGCCCTACGCAGTTCATCGATGAGATCCAGACGATTAGAAGGGACGTTGCCTAGAACGACAAAAAGAAGATATTAAAATAAGTTGTCGATAGTGGGAAAAGCTACTAGACGGTCAAACTTACCCGATCCGTATGTCTGCATGACAATGCCTTCGATTGGCGGATGAAGAAGGGCGCGAACAGTTTGAATGGTGATACTGGGAAAGAGTCGAAGCAAGCAAACATTTCGATTCAAAATGGAATGGACACGAAACCGATCGATCGTCACCGGTCTAAAAACAGATCTGTATTCCACTAGAAAATTGAATGTCAAGCCCAAAGTTAATATTGCAAAAGCGACGCAAGAGTCTCGCATATTCATATTCAATTACCGTGCACGTCAATGCCAAAGTGGGCGAGCGACGGAAGATTGGGAGAGTCGAACGCGTCAAGGGAACCGTTGGAGCGTTTAACCGTCCGGTTGCCACGGTAGAGTTTGTGGTTGAAAAAGACGCAAACCTCGGGGATGCAATAGCTTCCGGCCACGATCAAAGCCCCGAGGAAATTATCTCTTCCGTCGCTTCGGATTTCGAAAATGGGAATCTGCGAACCGGTGACAATTACCGTCTTGCCCAGGTTCTCCAGCATGAAAGACAGCGCCGAAGCCGTGTAGGAGAGCGTGTCGGTGCCGTGGAGGATGACGAAACCATCAAAGAGTTCGTACGATCGCTGCGTAATCGAGAAACCCGTTAAACGTCAAACGCAATTCATCAGCGCGTCAAAGAGAGAGAGGTAGGAAATGCAATCTCACCCTCAGATCCTTGGCGATATTGATCCAGTCATCCATTGTCATGTTCGACGAGTCCAATAACGGCTCGTACTCGTAAATGGTGTAGAGAATGCGCTTGGCGTCGGGACCGAGCGAAGGCAGAGCCAAAGGAGCCTTGTGGGTGTTTCCGGCGCCGAAACGAGCCGTCGCGTATTTCTCGTCGTGCAAATGGATGGCCTTTCGGATCATTCGTTCCAGCGCATTCGCCATGGGCACCAGAGCTAAAAAAAAGCAATAAGAATCAAGGTCACAAGATGTTGCGCAACACGGAGGAATTCGCGTAACATATCCAAGGCCAAACATCAAATAAAGCATCCAGGGACTCTATAAACAATTACAAGCCTTCGACATAACTCCGCCGAGTTCCTATCTGCCACGAAATTAAAATAAAAAAGGCAAGTCATGTAATTTGCTTTCCTTATCAGTCACATGGCGTCACAACAATAAATAACTTATCACCCTAGAAAAACAAAGGAGAAAGTTTTCGGCGAAAAAGCTATCCGGGTTTAATGACTTTTGGCATCTTCCGCCGAGAATGAAGACCAAACTGGTTTAAAAATACCGAAAGAAAAAGAGGCGTGGCTGAAATTTAAATTTAAAGTAACACGATTACACGCTGACAGCGTCAGTCGTACCATGTGACGTCAATCCGGCCTTCCCACAACCGGATCGATAAAAACGAAAAGGACCATGTGGGTATATAAGAGTAAACAAGGCTTAATTCTTACCTCCATTCTCGTTTCTCATCATGCCGATCGTTCCCCCTGTAAAATGAAACGAAAAAAGAAACAAAATAATTAAAGACCATGTTTTCATTTCAATCCAATCGTTCGCCATTTATACCCGTGTAGAGAACCAAGACTTTCGATTCGTTCTTGGCTTCGAGGTTGGCGCAGACGTCCATAGACGAGTGGCGCCATAGTTTCTTGGGAACGTGAGCCGCGTCGATAGGAGGGCCAGCGTTTCCCGGCGATGTAGAAACAATTTCGCTATCGTCGTCCGCTTCCAACAAGGCACAAGACGCCGTCGCCATCGCCTCCGTCTCCTTGCGGCTGCTGCTGCTGCTCAGCATCGTCTCTACCGTCTAGCCAGAGTTACAGAATGTAACCCAAATGCGTACAGCAGCACGATAAAATCAAAAGAAAGACAAAAATATCGGATTAAACCAAAAACAAACATCGAGAAAGCAGATAATGTCAAAAAACAACTTGATTATTGGAAAAGAAAAAAACAACAAAAAACTACAGAATCAACGCAACTACTATTTACACTTCGTACCTCGTCGTTCCACTTTTGAGAGGAAAAATAAAAAAACCCCAAACAAACGACGACGCTGCTACTTTTGATTTTTTTCGTTTGGTTAAAAGACGCACAAACCTGCGCTGTGAATTTCACTGAGGGCCGAGAGACGATAGCGATTTAACAACTTGGCTTTTTTTCGTTTCGCGAAGGAGATCTCCTACGAGCGTGTCTGTGTGTGCGCAACGGCTCCCAATGTGTGATGTCGAGCGCGCGCAGTTTCCTCGCAGAGTTCGTTATTTTTTTTTTAAAGCTGACACACACACACAGCAAAAAGAGGCTGATGCAATCGAGCTGCGAACCCGAGTAAAATTACACGAGACAAACACACACACACAAGAGAGAACAGAGCATCAGAATGAGTAGTAGGAGCACAGAAGCAGCTTTTACTCGTTTTGGTGAATGGGGGAGCCAAAGTGGGTGTGGTCAAAACGAGAATGGAGGAGAGGTGGGAGTGGCCAAATCGAGAAATGTCGAGCCATCGGACGAGACGCAGAGCAAATAGATTTGTCGATTTCGCCTTACTCTCCCAAGGACATGCGCAGCGTCTCTCATTTCTCTCTCGACTGGGGGGGATAGATAGGGGGAAATGGCAACATGGCATGCCAAATCGAAAGGGCGGGAAAATGGCAATCAGTTTTATGTTTAAATTATATGAACGAGTCAAGTGATTCCAAAATGCAAATGTTGAAAAAAGTTTACAAATGTTGAACACGAATCAAATTGATTAATTCATTTCCAAAAATGGGGTCCGACGCCGATTTCTCTTCTTCGAAATAACCCGAATCTCTTACCTGATCTATTTTTAAGCAATCGTCCCGTCACACACCCACACACGCACAAACACGCGCTTTTGAAAAATGTCTACACGGAAGAAACGAACTCGGTAGGCGGATCCACGATTTTCTTTTCTTTTTCGCAGACGGTCGGAAGAGCGCGGGTTCTCGTTTATTTGATTGCCGGCGAATCAATTCGGTTCGATTGCTCTACACACACACAATTTCGTTTGTGTGTTGCCTTGCCTAAAATAGATGCGATAATTTTGGTTTGAATTGAATGAAGAGAAACACCCGAGCTCGTCGCACCTGCAAGGCCCGACGACGAAAACGTTTCGATTTCTTGTTTTTGGGTTGAGCATCCACAAAATGGTCGTGTATTCTTTGTCTTGTTTTTCATGACGTGTCGCTTTTCAGCCAAAAGAAACAAAGGTCTTACAAAATATTTCGAATCAAATCGCACCGTATGATCGGGGGGGTTGAGGGCGGGAGGTGGTTTGGAGCAGATTGCAAAGAGAAAAACGATTCTCAAATTTGTTTAAAATCATGTAAGAACTTGCAAAAAAAAAAAGAGAATAAAGGTGCGATGGAGACAAAAAAAAACGAGGAGATATATAATGCAGACGACGTCATCGGGGGGCAAGAATGTCTTGGGTGGGTGGGATAGGATTCAGTAATTTTCTTTCCAAAAATTGTTTTGAGAAGTTTAAATTTCAAACTAACCGCGTACATTTGAAATGACCAAATGACGGAAAATTCTGATCCATCCGGAAGAACGACTGTGGGGGTGTGTAGTAGGAGAGGGGGACGATGATAATAACGTTGAACGGAAATGAGGATACAAACAAGTGACAAGTACTAAACAACTACTTCGATCGATGATTTGAGAGACAGAATTTTAAGAAAAAAAAGGAGAAATAAACAATTTTGAATCCTTTCTCTCTCCGTGTGTGAAACTTCTTTTCGCTTTAGACTCTCGGGCACGCGACGCTCACTTCTCCATCGTCTTTCAAACGGCCGCGCTGCAAAAGCCAAGGAAGAGGTGGACATTTTGTTTTTTAAGAGAGAGGGAGAGAGACCGGATGTGTTGAGGTGAAAAAAGTCTCATCGCCTTTCAATTTTTTTCCAGTTGCGTCACACATTTTTCTTTATTGTTATCAAATTAATATTCAGAACGCACGAGAAGGGCGACGACGATATGAGAACACGAATCGGTGAATTATTGTTTTGAAACTTGATAATTTTTTTTTCCTTTTTAATTTGGTTGTCTTTTATAATTACTTCCCACAAGGACGACGCTGCGCGCACATACTTCCGATTCTTTTAGTTTTTCGCTTTTCTTTTTGTGTGTGTGTCTTAATAACGGCGGGGAGGCAGGTCTCGATCTCCGAGTGGGGCGGCGCCCGGATAGCTGTTGGTACAACGGTAGAGAGAGCATAGAGACAAGTGTCACGAATTTGGACGGTCGGAATATACAGCAAATTCAACAAAATATTTCAAAATGAAAATTTTGATTTACTAATGAGAAGATGTAAAAAAAAAATGAAAAGAAACTACGACAGCCATGGAGGGGCTGTATTTGTGTCGGATCTACGCAAAGTGGACCGCGAAACGGTCAGCAATGAATCGAAAGAAAATCAAAAGCCAAAAAATTTCCCCGGTCTTTCACCGCGTTCACTTGGCCTAGACCACCACACACTTTTTAGAATGCTACTTTATTTGCGTCGAATAAGTTCCTATTGGCGAGAGCAACGACTGGACGACAACGATAGAAGGCTAGAGATAGCTTACCGTCTAGAGCCGTATGGGTCAGATGGCACCGCTTCGTACACGTCACGATCAAATCGACCACTGAAAAGTTGCACAAGGAAATGAAATTAAAACCACGAAATGCCGAATTCTTTCCGCTGCGGTTTCAGGCAAAGGTAGCTTACTAGGTGTCACCCATTGGGCCAGGAGGTGGAGTCCTTCTGCGGTATTCAGGTCCGGCACGTGATGGCGGGTAATCGGCTGAGGGTGGTGGGCGCCTGTCGTATGGTGAACCGCCCATCGGAGGCATTGGGCGACGATCCCGATCACCGCCACCGTAACGGTCTCCATAAGCTGGCTCGTAACCACGTCGCTCGTATGACGGTGGGCCATAAGGATCGCGGGAAACAGGAGCAGGTCCACGCCGACCGTACATGTCAAAGTCCTCATAGTATCCTGGAAAATACATTTATCGTTAAGATTTTGAAATTTGCAACCAAGACATTTTGAATGATTGCCTCCACCATTTGAAGGAGGTAGACCACCTGGAGGGCCATATCGGTCTCCAAGACCTCTTGGACGGTCATAGGGTGAAGGCCTGCCACCACCGAAACCTCCATTGCGTCCAACAGGGCCACCTCCACGACCACCACCTGGTGACCGTCCACCTCTGCCTCCTCCACCACCACCACCTCCTCCTCCGGCTCCTTTCTTTCCAGTTGAGGGCTGAAACGAAATGCAATGTATCATTAGTCTACATTCGATGAAGTAACTTGACATCAACAGTGGAAACATTACCTCAACAGTGATGCGAGAGCCCATAAATTCAGAGTTATGCAACGCAGCGATAGCTCGTTTAGCCATTTCTTCAGATTTCATGTGCACAAAGCCAAAACGGTTAAGGACGTCACATTCTGTAATGACGCCATACTTCTCAAACAAGGCGCGTAGGTCTTCTTGCTTCGCATCGAGAGGCAAACGTCCAACGAAAATTTTTGTCTAAAATTCCCATTCAATTAGAAAACAGAGACATTAATGAAATGACTTTTTCGGAAATTTTCAGGCGGTATCAACCCTTTTTGAAATGTTTGGTAACTTACCGGCGGTGCGGCCATTTTCTGTCTAGTAAGTTATATAAAAAAAAATCACACAGCGCAAAAGTCCCTTGCAAAGTTGTTCAGCTATTTAAATTGACAATAATTTCAATACAAGATTGGATGTCGAAGGATTCAGCGAGCGCACGAAATTCGTAAAAGTTTCACACGTAAAGAGCCTTTTTTTCTTTTTCTCTCCTTTTGGCTGGGTAAGCGTCAGAAGCCGGGACCGAGTTGCCAGATTGACTAAATAATTTCTTTTTTTTTAACAATTAAAAATAATGTTGATATATCGATATATTGAAAGTAATTGACAGCTAAAATCGATTTCTCATTTTTCTCATTTTCTTTCCCGGGTTATTCAAATAAAATTAAATGTTTTACTTAACTTTTAATAGCTTGAGAAAACAAACCATGCAGCAATGCAATAAAAAAAAATTTGCTATCCTACTCTCTCGAAATGGTCCAGCCATCTCAATATTGTATTACCATCAACTTAATTACATCGGTAAATCGCATTAAGTGCTGCCGACCATGCCCGTCGTTTATTCCACGAACCGCACTTATTTCATGCTCACCCCAAAATGGGGTTATAATGTTACAGCTGTTACACAAAGGGCAGCAGCAGCCTTTTCATCTTGACACTCGCGCGAATGCGAATAGATTAATTTCCAGGTATACAAATGTGTTTTGTATATATATGTATGCCACTACATAAAAGCAGGAACCATTTCGAAGAAAAGTAGTTATTAAAGTATACAACATCTCTAGCAAGTAGAGTACCACTTGACACTTGCATAAAAGAACCCTATATCCTTTCGACGTCGGGCCAATGGGGCTGGCACTTAAAAAAAGCGAGCATTGGCAGCCGAATAAAAAAAAGAAGTATTTTATATCCTGAGCACATGTATATGCACGACGTCATTAGTGCTGTGTTATATGGTTCTTTCTTAATGGCATTGCTGGCCTTGCCCCGCGCCTTTTGACATTTGATCCTATATAGTGTAATCGTCTGAGCTGGGACTATAGAGATGAAGCAATATACATACATCTGCATTATTACATTGCGATTATG